>NC_030984.1:0-1218 GCF_001298625.1 Saccharomyces eubayanus
TGTTTGCAAGTGCACAAATGTATGTTGTCAAGATGGAAATCGGGACCCCTCCCCAAACGGCTTATCTCCAGTTAGACACTGGCTCTTCGGATATGTGTGTTAATGAGGCCGATAGCGCTCACTGTAAATCATTGGCCGACGATAATAACATTTGGACTAGTAATTACGAGCTCACAGCAACTGCTTCTGAGATCTCTTCTACAGCTACTTCACGTAAGGCTTATAATACACCCTGCTCGTACTGGGGTACCTTCAATCCCAATACCTCTTCCACGTTTAAGTATAACGAGACAAATTTTCGTGCAACATACGCAGATAATTCGTACTATGCAGGAACTTACGGGACGGATGTTGTCTCTTTGGGTAATATTACTCTAAGTAATTTCACTTTTGGGGTGTCCAATGATACGACAATAAGTTATGGAATTTTAGGCGTATCGCTTCCTTCTGCAGAAGAAACAGATAATATTGAAAGCGCATTTTCTTTCAATACAACACCATTTGTATACGATAACTTTCCAATGGCATTGAAAAGGCAAGGAAAGATCAAAAAGATGGCATATTCTTTGTTTTTGAATGACCCTAATGCACGCTTTGGAAGCATCTTGTTTGGCGCTGTTGACAAAAGTAAATACTCAGGACAGCTTTACACTCTTCCTATGCTGCAGGCTTACAACACCCTTGCCGCCCGTGGTTCAGGGATGGTAATCACAGCACAGAGCGTCGCCATTTTGGATAGCAAATCCGGCAACAAAACTGTTTCAGATGTTCAGTTCCCAGTATTGCTTGATTCTGGTTCAAGTGATCCTACCCTACCCACTGAAATTGCAGATGCCATAGGCAAAATTTTCGATGGGAAGTATAGCTCCGATAACCAAGGCTACATTTTTGATTGTTCAAAAGTGAACGACACTCTATTGTCTGTTGATTTTGGAGGATTCAATATTTCTGCAAACATATCCAATTTTGTGACACCACTCAATGATCACTGTCTTTTGAATATTGATGCCGATGAGTCAGGGTTTGTGTTTGGGGATACTTTCCTCATGGACACATATGTTGTCTATGATTTAGAAAATCACGAAGTTTCTCTTGCTCAGGCCAGCTTTAATAATGAAGAAGAAGATATTGAGATTATCTCTGATAGTGTCCCAGGTGCCACACCTGCTCCCGGATACTCCAGTACGTGGGTGTATACGCCCGGTAGCCCCATCGGAA
>NC_030984.1:360457-360751 GCF_001298625.1 Saccharomyces eubayanus
GGTTTCGTTTCTACTACGAGGAGCTAGTGATGAGAAGGTTGAAGATGAGACAAGAGTGGTTGTGCCAACAGAAGAACTTTCAGTGGTAGAGCTGGATGGAGTTGGAGCTGGAATAGAAGAAGTTACAACACTAGAGCTAGATGCTGGAGTAGATGAAGTTTCGACACTGGAGCTTGATGGAGAACTTGGAACTGGGGTAGATGAAGTTTCAACACTGAAGCTGGATGGGGTTGGAGCTGGAGTAGATGAGGTTTCGTTTCTACTACGAGGAGCTAGTGATGAGAAGGTTGAAGA
>NC_030984.1:362026-401362 GCF_001298625.1 Saccharomyces eubayanus
GAGCTGGATGCTGGAGTAGAGGAAGTTTCGACACTAGAGCTGGATGCTGGAGTAGAGGAAGTTTCGACACTAGAGCTGGATGGAGAAAGTGGAACTGGGGTATATGGAGTTTCAACACTGGAAGAAGCGGTGGTTGGTGTAGTACATGGTGTAGAAGAGGTTTCGACACTGGAGGTTGATGGAGTTGGAGCTGGTGTAGATGAAGTTTCGACACTGGAGGTTGATGTAGTTGTTGTAGTACATGGTGTAGTAGGTGATGTAGTGGATTTTTTATGTTTGGTACATGGAGTGGTATTATGATTTTTAGTTGTAGGCTTTTTATCTGTGCATGTAGTTGAAGTTGAAGAAGTAGTGGATGTAGAGGTTTCGGTAGATGGAGTTGCAGCTGGAGTAGATGAAGATTCGGTACTGGAAGTAGTGGTTGATGTAGTGCTTGGTGAAGATGTACTAGATTCTGGGGTATGGTTTTTGGTACATTTAGTAGTAGATGGCTTTGAACCACCACAGTTGTTGTCACAGTCTATGTTCCAGTAGAAACCTGGGAAGTCTGTTTGCGAATGACCTTGATTATCATAATTGTTACAACCAGTGGACAAATCGAAAGAGGTAGTACCCCATTTCCAAGTGCTTGCATACTGAGCTGCATTACCTTGCAAATAATCGAACTGAATTTGGAAATTAGGCATCCAGACTTCACAGCTGTTAACACCTTGAGTAGCGTAAACCTCGAAGGTAGCTGTGAAATCAGTTGGGTTGTCAATTATGTAAGTCTTTTCATTGACACCGTATAATTGAACAGTACCTTGTGGACCAGTAATACCAATGACCTTCAATGACCATAAGTATTTTAGATCAATGTTTTCTTTACCCTTGACATGAATTTGGATTTGATAGGTGTTGTCTTGAACCCAAGAAACAGAAGTCACATCCAAAGTATATTGCATAATATTTTGTTGGTTCATGTGCCAGTTGAAATCTAAACTGGGACAGCCATTAACGATAGAGTTACAATTAGTTCCCTCTGAGGATCCTCTTGGAACGAGTCCAGTTGGATAACCCAAAGCTGAGTTGAACAGTAGCGAGAGGACCAAATAAGCGAGTATAATTGGTCTTTGCATGGTATGTGTATATGGATTTGGAAGCTTACTACAAAAGACATTTATAATTAGAACCAGAACATTACAAGATATTATTATTAATGAATACAAGGGTTTTTATACATTTAGTTTGGGAAGCAAAAACAAACCTTTTCTCCACCAGTGCAATTCGTTATCTTGTGCTCGTGCATCTATGACCCATCTATTTTTGAACTAGAAGGGACTGTAGTGGGATAAATAATCTAATGCCTTTCTTTGGGAAAATAAGACCGCCCTTAATTTTTGATAAATATTAAGAATACCAATTTAGTGGTTAGTACGCAGTAGTAACGTTTATTTTCGCAGTAAAATGAAGTGCACTGCGGTGATAGTTCTAGACTTCGGAATGGTTCTCAAAGCCATTTCCGGTGATGCTTTGGTGATATCACGACCCCAAAGAAAAGGTGACCATATTTCTTAAGAAAGTACCGCACCTGGTAGCAGTTGAGAATTGCTCGATGGCCAAGAAAGCGCTATGATAATTCAACCGGTTTCGGGACAGGCACTTTTAGGTTTTGGGCAATGTCCCCAAAAAACGAAAACAAAACAAACAGTTCCTATTCCATGGAGTTCGGCAATCCTGTTTCATAGGCCGTATGCAACCTGAACTGCTTACCAAGTGTCACACCACTGATAGACATTGGTCCCGTCTGAAACCGTGCTGCAGGATTATATGAGCTCACCTTCTCCCGCGTAATAACAGGAACCTATTGTAAGCAATGCCCTTCCACAACCATTAAAATGCAGCCTGTAGGGCGATGGACTTCAGAGTAGAGCAGAAGAAAAAAATTCAAGGCCGAAAGAATGCCTAGTAAAAGCAAGAGAAGCTATTTTTTTTTCTGGAGGCATTTTTGCTCTTACAGGAAAGCTAATTTCCGACAACAGTCCGCTTCTTAGCAATAGAACTGATTGATTGCCGTGGACAATCAGCAAATTCTTCGAAACCACCACCACTACGAAAAAAAGAAAAGACTCCATTCTTTGCCCAAGAAAAAACTAAGACAAAAAAAAAGCTAACTCGTACCAGTAAAGCTTAATTTCGCAGCGATCGCTGGCTCCAGAGAAGAAGCACAGACAAAAAGCTCCACACCTTTGCAAAATAACGGCCCAAAGTTTTTGGGCGACATTTTCTTCTCAGAAAAAAAAGAAGAATAAAACCTTAATTTGTGGTTTTTGGGCACGCTCAAAGAGGACATGCTTACCTAATGCCACATTCGGCGAAAACGAAAAGGCAAAAACAAAAAGCCTTTTTTTTCCTGCCGCAAAAGCTTAATTTGCGTAGCGGTGTTCCTATCAGAACCAGAGAAAGATCTGCACAAATCACAATTGTGAGAAAATTCTCTGGGGCCAGTACAGACAACGTGGGCCGGTATCCCGAAGATTCTGTTGCTCGTAACTCTCTTTCGAAAGGAAATTGACCCGGCCGTGTGGATCCTGTTATCCAGAACGTGCGGTAATGCATGCTGCAGAGGTGGGTCTGTGTTGGTAAGGTTAGGAAGAGCACTGAGGAATGCATACGAAGGTAAATAGGAGGAGTGGGGCTTTTTCTTGTCGTGGATAATACAGATTGACGCATCAACATTCGTGTTAGGGTCTGTTTTTCCGTAGCGGCTCCAGAAGTATGAAACAATGTCCGCGTGCGCCAACAAGAGTTGGTGAAACGAACTCGAAAAGGAGAGGTGTTCCAACCGTGTACCTCTAATGCATGAGCATGACCATATTGGGATAGCGGGAACCGCTATCTTCCGTTAAATTAACTTTTCCTTCTTTCCGTTTCGTAATTGCTCTTGGTTTTTTTTATGAGTGTTGGCAACCACTAGCGCTATTGGGGAAGTGTGGAGATGACTGATAAGGCTATTCTTCTAGTGGAATTGTAAAACTACCGTTTTTCCGTTTTGAAGTTTTAAGTTCTTGTTGGGTTTACCGTAAGTATAACGCCTAAGGTAAGTACAGACATAAGCCAATTTTGGGCAACTGGCAGAAGGTAGAATGCTTGTCGTAACGTTCTTAAGAAGCAAACACATCTGAAACAGGGATGAGGGGGAGGGATATTATGGGAAGAGGCAGAATTAAAGGGGTTGAAGTCCGAGAGAAAGAGTACGTTAATTACGGGCTCATGCGCAACCTAGTGCATGTTATGTCGAAAGAGATGGACTATGCTCATCATTTGAATATAATGCGTTTACTTCGTCTGGATGCACCCAGTTCAATTTTGGACCATCATCGGATAAAAATAATACTACTAAATGTGGCAATAATGCTATGACACAGATTATTTCACGATATGGGCCCCTAGCTAGAGTAAAGATGTAATCGGGATTATGCCGTGATTCCTGGCCTCATTTGCATGCCATATAGTGAAATGGGCAAACACAGGGACAGTATGGTGGGAAGCATGCCAACATTAACTCCACCTCAATATATTTTGGAAGCGGTGAAGATAAGTGACAGTCGTATCATTTTAATTAGCCGTTGTACCGTAGTGTGCCTCGTCTTGGAATCACTCCTTGCTCGGCCTCACCRAGACCTCCCATTTGGTTTGCCAGCAGCCTCTAGCATATCAGGTGTTGTGATTGCTATTCTGAAATATGATGAAGAACGCGTATGGATCAGATCATATTGCATTCACAACGTGTTTTACCAATTGTGTGCCATTGAAAATCTTTAATTCAGCACGTTAGCGGTCCCAGTAACTGTTAACTGTTCTGATCCATTTAGATTATACTATGAATCCTTTTTAGGGGTTAACGTGTGCGGTGGAGGGCCTTACTTCCACGAAAATGTTATGTGCCAATCCGTTTGACGGCACGACCCCTTTACAGTAGCAGGTATTCTGAATACCTGCTGATGATTAATCAACACGTTATAGTGGTATATCGTGTTCTTAAATGAACAATTGAAGGGACTATAGTGGTGTGAAAACATCTCATAGTAATGTTCCCCGTTTTTTTTTCTCGAGAATGTTTCGTGTTTTATTTTTTTTTTTTTGATCTCCACACATTTACATAACCTTGGTAAGTAAAAGCTGCAGGGTTTTAAAGGAAGCTGTCTTCCAATTGATCCTAGCGGGAAACCTTTTGTCTAGGTGTTTCTATACGCTTGCCCAAGAACGAACTCGCGTCACATTATTTCTTGCCTAGCAGTATATTCTGTCTAAGTTGAAGAGAAGTGGATTCCATGTTCTCAATACCTTTTAAACCAATCGCTTAGCATCAACATGCTGAACGCCTTCAAATAGGCTTCTTGTAAGGCTTGTTGTTTCTTGGATCATTGTATATATGGCGTTTCGATCCTTATTATTGTACCTTACGCTTGATTCAACATTGCGGAAAAAGGCAATTAAGAAAAAAAAAAAAAAAAAGTCGAAAAATGAAAAATCATCAAAATGACAAAACAGTGGAAATAAGGTCAACCTCAAATGAAAAGGGACAGAGGTATAGTCGTACTGATCAAGAAATGTCCCCAAAGAACTTAGCACGGTCTGTGGTCCCCGCCATTGACTTGTATTGCCGCAAGGCAAACTTGAAAACGCTAAAATACATGTCTTTGATCCTGTGCAATAAGAGTTCGCATGATAGAAAAACACCGGTGCGAAGCTTTATGGTGGCTCGTTGTGCCGTTTTTGAGCAATTGAGGACCCGTTTGATTGACGAGGGCAAAATCAACCTGTTTAGCGTGTTATTGAAGAAGAATTCGTTTGCATTTTGCAAGATGACTATTGACAATAATTTCAATACCAGTTTGGTCAATTGGCAGAGCATACCAATCGATTATACATTTGCACCCGATAACAAACAACGTATGGGGTTGGTGCCCACCGATACGCTCTTCGCGACCGAAAAGATCATATCTCTTCTTGGGGTATCACCCAAAATGACCAATTTTGTCTCCATAGAGAGGTACCGAACGCCCCTAATGGACTTCACAGACAAGCTACAATCAAACATCCTGGAACATCTCCTATACGCCAAGTGCCAAGGGGTACGGCTTTCTTCTACAGACGAAAAACCTCGCCTGCTTGCAGCCATTTGCAATCCTGAATTCATCAATGCCTTCTGGTGCCAGTTGACCCCCATTAGGGCCTCGTTAAAGAAAAACCGCTTTGTTGCTGTTCCTCAGGAATTTCAAATACAGGATGCGTCTGTACTGACTGCTATAAAGGAGATTGTCACAAAGCGAATATTGCGATCCGCTTTTGATGGAGACACCAACTCATCAAAGGGTCTGCATTTGGATAGTAGCTGGAAGTTCAGGCTTCCCATTCTGGCCTCGACACCTGACCTCGATTTCTCTCTAAAGGATTGTCTTGGCTTGGATACTAGAGAAGATACATTCGACATGACGGAAGCATTCCTCTCTAACATGGCTTGGAGTAAAAGTCTTTGTACGTATAATAACATAGCGAACATTGTGATGAAAGACAACGGTAGATTCGACTCGGGCATTTTAAAGGAGTTTAATAACTACATCAAGCTAGAAAAGACTGATTTACAAGACTTCCAAGCTGTCTCGTCGGAATTTCTCAAAGACATAAAACTAAAACCCTATATGTAGTGTGTAAATAAAAAATAAAAACTAAGAATGGGCTCAAAATGACTTCTATCATCTCACACCAGATTTCCGGGAACAATTGACTGGATCTTCCCTTTTCTGGGCGGATAGTGAGATTCTACGAGTTTCATCTGCAGCAGTGTGGCAGGCATCTCGCACTTGTCTTTGGACCAGACAACTCAAACACACCACCATCCCCTCGAACAATACATAACTACGCACTAGCTGTGAACTGTAAGCACAGAGAGCTCCTTACATTTTCTATTTGATACTTTGCTATTACTTTTACAACTACTATATGTACTTTTTTTAGTTAGCTAAAGGCGATCTCAAAAAAAAATAATAATCTCAAAGGAAGCAAATAGTGCAGAAACAGAATAGGAGGAGGGAACACTAGGAATCACACGCCAAGCGAGCCAGGACAAGATGAATTTGAGATCGGAATTGCAGAAGCTGTTGAACGTATGCTTTTTGTTTGCGTCTGCCTACATGTTTTGGCAGGGCTTAGCCATTGCTACCAACAGCGCTTCACCCATCGTGGTTGTTCTTTCAGGCTCCATGGAACCGGCTTTACAAAGAGGTGACATCCTTTTCCTATGGAATAGAAACACTCTGAGCCAAGTCGGTGATATCGTGGTGTATGAAGTCGAGGGAAAACAGATCCCCATTGTGCATAGAGTTTTGAGACAGCACAACGATCATGCGGATAAACAGTACCTTTTGACTAAAGGTGACAACAATGCCGGCAACGATATTTCATTGTACGCCAACAAGAGAATCTATCTGAATAAATCAAAGGAAATCGTGGGAACCGTTAAGGGCTACTTCCCACAATTGGGGTACATTACGATTTGGATCAGCGAGAATCAGTACGCAAAGTTTGCATTGTTAGGTATACTGGGGTTGAGCGCTCTACTGGGCGGTGAATAGTCTGTCTGACGTTGGAGCACATGTATTCATGGCTCCATTCTTTCACTTTTAATTTATATAGCCACTGCCCCTTCGATTTCTCGCACTCAAACATGCTTGCTACGAGGACTACACTCCCACCAATACTAAAACCCACCAATTCTCATGCTGATAGTGTCAATATAGATATTTTATATAAGTTTTATAAGACCACACCTCCATTTTCAAGCCATTATGTTAAGAATGCGTGCCAAAACTTAAGGTCATTTAAGTTTCAATTCTTTGATTAAAAGACCATGCAAGCTATATTCACACTTTTGGGCTCAACACCACGTCCATGAACACAACAAAAGCATACTAATGGTGGTAAATATGGTTAAAAGACACCTCATTGTTATGGTTTGCTAGACACATTCTTTTTCGTACAAGATGACTGAAAATAAGAGATGATAAGAATCATGTTGAAATATTAGTGTAAATCGTAAACTACCAGCTTATTTTGGAAGGAACGGCGGAACCACAGGCAACCATACTACCAAATGGACCCTCACCATTCACCAACTGGTAAAGCCGCGTCATCTACGAAGAGTGTGGAGACTGCCCCTAAGAACTCGTCCACTAATAACAATGCCAATAACAATAATAGTAACATTAACAATAATCATGACATACTAAACTTTAATGACAACTATACAACCATCCTGCAACACTTGGCAAACGACCATCCTAATTTATTGAGGGAAAAGGGGAGCTCGCAACAGCAGCAGCAGCAGCAGCAGCAGCAGCAGCAGAACCTGGATACGCTTTTACATCATTATCAAAGCTTGATTTCTAAAAGCGATAATGCGGCAGCTTTTGAGGACAATGTTAACAATAGCACCGACAATAATGCTCATAGTAATAACAGCGCCAATAACAATAATAATAACATAGCAAGTCCAAGCAACCTGATGGGATCCTGTAACCAATGTAAATCGAAGAAATTAAAATGCAACTATTTTCCTGACCTAGGTAATTGCCTTGAATGTGAAACCAACAGAACTAAATGTACTTTCAACAGCACGCCAAATTACTTGAAGAGAACGTCTTCTAATGCAAATAATAATTTTACAGCTTCTTCGCATTCCAAACGAATGAAGAATCTTGAAGAATATCCGAATCGCCTACCTAGCAGCATGCTGTATAGACAGCAACAGCAGCAACAGCAGCAACAGCAGCGCGTACAATACCCTAGATCTTCATTCTTCGTGGGGCCTACCTCAGTTTTCGATTTGAACTTAACTAAACATGTAAGATTAGACAACGTGGACCAAATACAACTATCGAAAACATTATCATTAAGAAAAGTTTCTCCCACAGCACAGTTCATCCTACAGGACGATTTTGACTCTGCTCTCCATAGCAAACAAGAATACGAGGTTGATCTAGTGGAGAATCTAGTGCATCCGCATGGTCATCTATTAGTAGAAATTTTTTTCAAATTAATTCATCCCTTCCTACCGATCCTACATGAACGTGTCTTTTTAGAGAAATACTCTAGGTCTTATAGGGAACTCACAGCACCTTTATTGGCGTCCATCTACTCGCTAGCATTACAGTATTGGGACTTCCACCCTGCTCTGTTAGGATTTCCTAAACCAGATGTCGTATCTCAGCTAAACAGTATCGCGCTAGACACGTTTTACACTCGAGTTGGAAGACCAAAATTAAGCATTATTCAAACCGGTCTTTTAATCTTGCAATGCCGCAGCGAGTGTCATAACAATTGGGTTCTTTGTTCCAGTGTAGTAGCCCTTGCAGAGGAACTGGGCCTTGGTGTGGAATGTAATGACTGGAAACTGCCCAAATGGGAAAAGGATTTGAGGAAGAGATTGGCCTGGGCGGTTTGGTTAATGGATAAATGGTGTGCATTGAATGAGGGAAGACAATCTCATTTGATTCTAGGGAGAAATTGGATGATCAAGCTGTTGAATTTCGATGACTTCCCTATCAATTCACCAACTATCCTAAATTCTTTACAAAACGACCAATCGGCATCTTCGCCTTCTTCGTCAGGCGATGTGAGAAACCATCAAATAGCATTTGGCAACTTACCCATATTTAATATGAACCCTTCTTTAGAGGATTTCAAGAATGGAACGCTGATGTTTCAACAAATGGTCTCTTTGAGTATTGTTCTTGGAGAAATCATGGACACGTTTTACACTCAGGGGTCACTGACTATAAACAAAAGTATTGAACAAGTATTAAAATTGGCAAAGCCATTGCAATTGAAACTAAGAGAATGGTACCATTCGTTGCCCAAAAATTTGTCGATGAGCTATTCCACACCGCAAAAATTCAATTCAAATTCTACTTTAACTTTAGCTTATTTTGCGACAGAAATCACACTACATAGGAAAATCATCTGCGCCTTAACCCCCCAAACACCAAAGGAACTGGTCCAAGTATGCAGGACTGCAGCAAGAACAAGGCTTGTTGCCGCAATTGAATTCATAAGAGATCTTAAAAATGAGCACATCAACTCCTTTTGGTACAATTGTTCCACGGGAAGCCTGATGCTGATTGGTACATTTGCTGCTCTATTGTATGTGACTTCAACAACAAAGGAGGAGGCAACGATTTTTAGAGATTACCTCAGAAATTATATTTGGGTATTGAAGATCGGGTCCAAGTATTTTGAAAAGTTGTCAAATGCTTTGAATAATATGCATTTATTGTTTGCCCAAATTCCTGGTTTATTAACCGATGAACCAATGGGCTTGAGCCCTAACTCCAACATCAATGCTGTCAACCTGCCACGGTCTGGCACCCAATCGCAAATCCCAATTCAGTTTAATGTGGGGTCTCCTGCGATAACTGAGCAAGGTTCACCACTAAACCAGTGGAAAAATCTACCCCAAGAAATCCTGCAGCAGTTGAACTCCTTTCCAAACGGTACAACCACTACAACAACACCAATGAACCCTACTCCAAGGCAAACGCAATTAGAATCTCAAGGGAGTCCGACTGTAAACAGCGCTAATAACAACAGTAACAATACACCCTTACCGTTGATGCTGAATAAACCCTACAAAAGGACTGCTCACTCTTCACCGAACGTTACACCTTCGCATATGAATAAACACCCAGCATCTAATACGTCTTCGCCAAGAGTTAATTCCATTGCGAACGTGAACTCCAATACACAAATGAATGCCTCACCCTTGAGCTCTATACACGAACCCAGACAAGATTCAACAAGTGTCGTAGCAAACGAAACATCTATAGGAATGGAAAGGTCCCCCAATGAGCATTCATTAGCAGAACTCAAAGGCGACAATTCAAACCTAAAAGAGGAATCAAGTGCGGCTGACAACCAAACTATAGAAATGAATGAAGTCAATGATAAAAATGTAACAATTAACACAAAGGAAACCCCTCTGTAATATATATATATATATAGCACATAAACATTCTTAATCTATAAAAAAATAATAGAATACGATTATTACATAGCAGTATATTTCTAAAAACAATATTAATAACCAGTGAGTGCAAAAAAAAAATTATTCGTTGTATCATATTTACATGCAGTATATCTAAATGTAGGGTCCAATCCACTACAGAAATTTTGGGATTTTAGCATTCTCTTTAGCAATTTCATTTAAATCACCTGGTTGGTTCATGATCATATGTATGTCACCGTTCAAATAAACTTGTTCGTCTTCTTTCTTTGAATTTTGCAAATCCCTTAAAACATTTACGTCGGTGACAATCCCTTCCTTGTTCGTACCATCATCATTTTTAGTCGGTTCTACTATGTCTTTTTTTGCTTCGTCTATTATACTTTGCCAAATCTCTTCTAGTGACTCTTCCTTAGGAATCACAATGTCACCCTTGTCCTCTTCTGTTGAAACTATGTTCTTATCGGTAATCCCTAGACATAAATTTACCAATCTTAATTCGTCATCTGCGTCAAAATCCACTTTTCCGTTATTGTCATTAACTCTTTGTATCAACTCTTTCAATTTGTTGGCCTTTAAGTGGTACTTCCTTTCCATATCTTGAGCTTTTCTCTTTTCAACTATGACTGAGTTTAATATCGATCCAAACACCATTACTAAAAGTATTGGCTTGATTATCGTTTTATCATATCTTGACTTTGCCTTAGCACCTGCACTCGCCGATGTGACGGTTCTAACCGTTAATCTCATGGGACTAAGACTTCTTATTAGCCTGGTTCTTAATGGAAATCTTACTAAAGACATATTTTTATTCACCTGTCTATATATGGTCTTTACTTTCTCTGTCTTTTACGCTCCCCCAATTCCTTGGTCAGATCGATGTTATATAAAAATGAGGATGCGTGAAATAGCTTTATCGTTACGACTCGTTTCAAAAGGAATTAAAAGAGCATAATACAATAGTAAAAGAAAAGAAGGGGGCAAAGAAAATGGTGAGAGCATTAAGAGATATAGCACTATTCAACGACATTAGGAAAGACCAAAACTCCACGGGGACCAAGCATGAAAGGTATAGCATAAGAGATCTTCGGGTTAAGAAAAACATTCATGGAAACGGCTTAGATGACGATGAGGATGATTCTCTGGAGAGATTTATAAGGAGAAAGAAATCTAAAAGCATAAAATATATTCCCTCATTGGCGGCCTATAACGTTTTCAATGAGTTTCCTTATTATCCTACATCATCTAGTCAATTACAAGAGGGCAGGTTGGACGAATTTATCATGCTATCAGAGCAATATAAAAACAGGTTGCCCAAAATACGTAAGCTAGGATGGAACAGGTTCAAGCCAATAGGCATTAATAAAACCATGCATGATCTAGAAATGTTACGAGTCCGAACACAAGCACAAAACGAAGAAATGAATAATGAGGAAGACCTTAGGGAACAAGATCTTAGGGAACAAGATTTCAGAGAACACGGCTCTATAGGGCATGCAGTATTGCCCCATATTCTACAGGAAAATGATGATGATACCGATGAAGGTGTTACTGGTACTCATAACGCTGTGAATGATGGTATAACCATGTTTACTCATAACAGCGCTAATAATTCACATGAAGTAATTTCTGAGGAAGACGAGATATCTTATGATTACGATGCAGAATTTGATCATGTTGTAGATGAGGAAGAGGACGAAGAAGCCGAAGTGCAGGAAGGAGGAATAGAAGTCGATAGGGAAAGGATTGTTCCGGATGACTTATTAATGAGGCCCACTTCATTATCACGCTCCTTACAACAATTCGTGGAAGAGGTCCACCATTTGGACCGAAATCCATACGATATCGACAGCGATAATGACGGAGAGGACTCAAAGATAGAAGTAGGTACAAACCCCGACTTTGAAGACGAAGACGAAACCAGGAGAGAAGTAAGGGGGTATGATTATAACAGTGAGTACGCTCAAGCGCCGGCTTCCTATGGTGAGATCACACCTGATCTAGCGAGCAATTGGAGAAATTGGACCAGAGAAAGAATAACTAGCTTAGATGAACTAATGGAAAGACGTGCCAGGCAACAACGGGGCGAAGACTAAAGTAACTTAACTACACATTTATCTCATCTCTATAGATATATATAAAAGTATACCTCACGAATGCATAGCAATTGTTCTATTTGTTGAATATCTAAGTTATTTACTTTATTTTTTTTCGGATTCAAAATTAACCATGTTAGGCAAGACAGTGGACTGCAGAGGAAATTGATCTACTTTACTAGTTTGCAAGTGGATAGCAGGAATGACCCATTTACCACAACTGCACCTAGAGCCCTTCCAATTATACCCACCTACTTTCCTAGAACAGCCTGGACACGAAAATTTACCTTCTAACTCTTGTTTGCCCTGCAATTCAGGTTGCATCCACTTTAACGGTTCAATAAAGAAATGCGAACAGTTTGCTTGTGATTCTTGAATATCGATAATACGGTGAGAATTGGCTGCTCTCTTAATGAAATGTCCCTCTGATGATTCCTTACTCGGCGGATCGTGCGCAATGAAAGACGTGGATAGTGCCAATTTGGTTCTGCAGTTCTTACATCTCACAGCGGTGACTTTGCTTTTCTCAGCTTCAGTCAATTTATCTAGGTCTTGAGATGATTCTGAGTCTTTGAACATATCAGCGTTGGATACCAATTCATTACCGGATGGGTCCAACTTGATAGACTGCTTCAATTTCCATTGTTTGTAGGCAGGATTGTCGAAATCAACGAAATCCCCACCCATGTGCTCGAACAGTTCTAATTGTTCCATAAAATTTTCATTTGGCTCCACGTTTGCCTTCTTCCGCTTAACAGCATGCAGGGCCATCGATAGTTTCAACCCGTAACGGTACATCAGGTACGCTACTATGAAAGTTACGGACCTCGAAATCCCTGCCTGACAATGAGCGAAAACGGCACCACGCTGTGGCTTCTTTTTAAAGTCTACTAACTTGGGCGAATACTCGATTTCATTCGGAAACAAACATTGATCGATGAATCGGTTAGTCTCGTCAAAATACTGTAGCACGTCCGTCACGTCGTCGTCATCGATGGGTATATTCTTTAGCGTGTAGCCCTTCCTTATCAGGTACTCAGGAATTACTTGGAACCTTATAACGGAAAGGATATGAGTGATGTTGAATTCTGCACCTAATGGTCTGTGGTCGACGATGGGGCGGATCCCACCAAGGTATATACCCCCCAAAATCCTAACGACTTCTTCCTCAATTGGTGCTGCGTTTTCTGCCATGCTGTCCTTATTCTGTTGTTACTTTTGACTGCCTTTCTGATGTTACAGCTATACAAAATGGACTCGATGAGCTTGAATATATTTTTTCACTAAGCTTTTCACATTTCTTTTTTTTCTTTTTTTTCGCTAACAAAATTTCAAAATGGCGGCCGTGAAACTAAAGTGGAAATATTGTAGGTCATCTCCAAACTGTGCCATTAAATAAATAAAAAATATGAAAATAAAGAAAGTTCAAAAGTGTATATGTTTCTATATGTTATGATATGACGCGTTTTTAATATAAAGAAGTTCTTTTATTCTATCGACATTTTGCATGAAATGTGGCAAGTCTAGTTTACTTTCTGGGCTCTAGCAGAGTCTGGCCCAATGGTGCTTTCGTCACTCCATCAACATTTGTATATCCTACTTGCCCTCTTAGTATGGTTTTTAAGACAGTACCCTTGACTTTCATTCCGTTATATGCTGTCAGTTTGTTTTTGAAGAAAACGGTTGAATTAGTTATCATATGTTCGTTCTCTGTATCAAAGACCACAAAGTCAGCATCGTACCCGGGAGCTATAGCGCCTTTTTGGTGAGCCAGTCCCACCTGCTTGGAAGTTTTTTCACAGCACCATGTCACGATATCTACTAAGGAGCAGCCCTGGGTGAACATCAACGGTAAACCCAGCCCAACAGACGATATTCCTCCCCAGGAATCGAAAAAATCGCCCTTTTTCAAGTTCTTTAACTCAGGCGTGCAAGGTGAATGGTCACTCACTACCGAGCTTATGACACCATCGCGCAATGCGTCCCATAGGCCCTGGCGGTTAGATTCAGAACGGATAGGTGGACAGCATTTGAAGTAAGTGGCTCCATCTGGGATTTGTTCTGCTGCAATGCACAAATAGTGGAAACAGGTCTCGGTGGTGATTTGTAGCCCTGAAGCACGGGCTTCTTTGATCAACGGGACAGCCTTCATGGATGCCAAATGAACTACATGTACGGGAGGCACTGGTCCATCTCTAGCGCGCAAGCACTCGAGAATCAAATTGATGGCGTCAATCTCAAAAGAATCCGGTCTTGAAGACAGAAACGAGGAATATTCATGACTATTTTCCTCGTGATGGGCATCCGCTGTGGGCAATTCGGCGTGGAACATCATCATAGTGTTCTCCTGACCCAACACTCCTAACGCCTCTTGGATGTACTTCTTGCCAATGGGGGGAAACTCTTCCACACCCGAATCCAGCAAGAACCCTTTGAACCCGCGAACACCGGCCCTTACAAGCGGAACCAAGTCTGCTAAGTTGTCTGGGACAAGACCACCCCAAAAGCCAACATCGCACCACAGTTGGCCTCGAGCAGCATTCAATTTAGCATGGAAATTCTCAACATTCGTCGTCGGAGGGACAGCATTCAGGGGCATATCGATCACCGTCGTGACCCCACCACTGATGGCAGCCTGGGTCCCGCTTTCAAAGCCCTCCCAACTGGTCCTACCAGGCTCGTTCAAATGAACATGCGCATCCACGAGTCCAGGGAGCAGTGTACATGGAGATACGTCTTCTATTGTGTGTATTTGATAATTGGTTATCTCCGCTTTGTCAAGAATAACCGGACCTTCTAAGACATCCAGGATCGTGCCAGACTCTGTGGAATACACAATGGTTGCGGGCTTATTCGCACCATTGATAATGACATGGTCGGAGGCAATGGCATTGATAGGCATCCTGTCGTTCGCAATATTCTACTTTCGTCTATATGTCCTTGAGACGCTTCTCTGGCTTATTGCAGATAACCAGTAGAAAAGGGGTATTTACAAGCAAGATACCGCCAAGAGCACATCGTTTCTGCGCTAGCTCATCACCGTCCCCTTCGATGAGATATGCTCCTCTATATAGATGATCGAGCACCGCACTTTTGGAGCTCTCTTTCCTGATAAACTTCCATCAGTCCACCATCAACACCCTGTGTTCCTGTCATATTCCGCTGTGGGGGAACAATGGGACCCAATCAGGGCTCTTCCTTGCTTTCTACAGCTTCTGCACCAGTAGGCCTCGAGGCTGTCTTATCAAGGTTCATTGCTTATCAGTGAAAAGTTTCTGTCAGGGAAAGTGCGCCCGCGTTTTTGCCGGCAATCACAGCTTGTCAACACATACAAAATGGCGCCTCTAGTTGAACTTCCTGATAAGGAATACGTATATGCCATTGAAGATCCTGTACTTTTTCCTTTTTGGGGAGGGGGGAGATGGGGATTAGGAGAAATAACGGGTTCGATATATCACTTTTCTGTCATCTCGATAAGGTTCCTTTGACAGTATTTGCTATCCAAAGATTAGTTTGTAGAGATATACGTTCGTGGCTATCAGAGAAAACCGGGCTTGCAAGTTTGCACTCGTTTGTAAGACCACTCATCGCTGCTAGCGCTAAGCTTGCACACTGGTAAAAAAATGGAGAGAAGAAGAAGTATAAATAAACAAGCTTGATGGGTATTGATACACAAAGCTCTTTCCGTTTCCCCTTTTGAACCTTTATATACACTTTATATATCTTGCAGTGTAGAGCATCAATAACATTAAAATGGCTAGCGACGCTCTAAGTGCTATTTTCAGCAATCAGTCGAAAAAGAATGTTCAGCCCATCACATCCATTGTATCATACACTGATAACAATGAAAATGATATAATAGACGTCGAAAACGGGAAGTTTAGAAAGAACAAAAACGTCAGCACTAAAGTCTATGACGACAATTCATCGATAGAAGAGGACGAGATTGACCCCTTGCCTGAGACAAATTCCTTTTGGAGCAAGATATACTACGATTACCTTGTATTGGATAAGACAACGTTGAACGTTTCGCTCAAGGAGTCCTTCTTATATAACAGAGATTTAAAACCGGTTGAAGAAGAGAGAAGATGCTGGTCCTGGTTCAATTATTTATACTTCTGGTTGGCAGACTGTTTCAACATCAACACATGGCAAATTGCAGGTACAGGTCTTCAACTAGGTCTGAATTGGTGGCAATGTTGGCTCACGGTTTGGATTGGTTACACTTTCGCAGCAGTGTTTGTTGTGCTGAATTCGAGATTTGGTTCCGCATACCATTTGTCTTTCCCTATCACTGTTAGAGCCTCGTTCGGTATTTTCTTTTCCATGTGGCCAATTATAAATCGTGTTGTGATGGCTATAGTGTGGTATGCAGTGCAAGCGTGGCTAGGTGCTACGCCTGTTGCACTGATGTTGAAGTCTATCTTTGGTAAGGATCTGCAAGACAGAATTCCAAACCATTTTGGGTCTCCAAATAGTACTACTTTCGAATTCATGTGTTTCTTCATATTTTGGGTGATCAGCATACCGTTTGTCCTAGTGGCTCCTCATAAAATTAGACATTTGTTCACAGTGAAGGCGGCTCTGATTCCCTTTGCCGCCTTTGGGTTCTTGATTTGGGCTTTGAAGAAATCAAATGGTAAAATCGAACTGGGGTCACTAAATGATTACTCGCCTCATGGTTCCGAATTTTCTTGGATATTCGTCAGATCTTTGATGGCCTGTGTCGCCAACTTTGCTGCTTTGATTATCAAWGCTCCTGATTTTGGTAGATTTGCCAAAACCCCCCAAGCATCTCTGTGGCCGCAATTGGTTGCAATTCCATTATTTTTTGCTATTACCTGTTTGATCGGTATAATTGTCACTTCAGCAGGTTATCACTTATACGGAGTCAACTATTGGTCTCCCGTGGACGTCCTTGGTCAATTTTTGGAAACTACGTATACAAGAGGTACTAGGGCAGGTGTGTTTTTAATTTCTTTTGTGTTTGCCTTAGCTCAGTTGGGTACCAATATTTCAGCCAATTCGTTGGCATGTGGTGCCGATATGACAGCTTTGTTTCCAAGATATATCAATATTAGAAGAGGTTCTTTATTCTGTGTGGCAATGGCCCTATGTATCTGTCCATGGAACTTAATGGCTACTTCAAGTAAGTTTACTAGTGCTTTGAGTGCTTATGCAATTTTCCTTTCTAGTATTGCTGGTGTCATTTGCTCGGACTATTTTGTAGTGAGAAGAGGGTATGTGAAACTGACACATTTATTCCTGGCGCAGGAAGGCTCTTACTATATGTTCAATAATAAGTACGGCTTCAATTGGAGGGCCCTTGTTGCGTATCTCTGCGGTATAGCACCAAATTTGCCTGGCTTTATCGGTGACGTGGGCGCTCCAAAAATTACAGTGTCACAAGGTGCAATGAACATATACCACTTGGGTTATCCAGTGGGGTTCTTCATTAGTGCTGTGATATACATCGGACTGTGTTACTTTTTCCCAGTTCCTGGTACTCCAGTAGACAATATTCTTACAGATAAAGGTTGGTTTCAAAGATGGGCTTACGTTGAGGATTTCGAACAAGATTGGAAGAATGAACTGCGTAGAGCTGATTTATGCGATGATACAATGAGTATCTGTGATATAAGCGATGAAAAGATAGTCTACTAAATGAGACTTTTGCTGCTTGTCATCCACTTAGTGACCAGAAGTGTTATTTTTTTAGAAGCTTTATTTAGTTTTCTCTTTGTATAGATTTGTATTTTTAATTAATTTCCTGAGTAAAATTCCCGTATTTCCACATCCAACATTCTTCTACAAGTAGTGGTCGATTGCTTAAGTTCCCGTAGAAGTAAGACACTATCTTTTAGCCAGTCGGACTTCCCGATACCAACTTTGCGCTTGTTTGAGCCTATCATCATTTCGGATATTTCTTGATCTTATCTACGATTGGCAATTGGTGATAAGATAAGAATAAAGGAAATAACTTGAAAGTCCGCTGGGAAAAAACGCTTCACAGAATACATGTTCGATAAATATAAAGCTTATAAAGAGAGTGGCAGTGCATCTCACTATGAGTCGTGTAGTACCAAAGGACCGAAAGAATCATCTATTGTCAATTGGCCCCTTTGTTAAAAATGAAATTTTTTGGTTTAGAGGAAGAAACTAAATTCAAAGAAATAATTACTTCAAAAAATAAGGCGGTGGATGTTATAGGGTCCAAACTAGGTGGTCAGGTAGTTTCTTTCTCAGATGAATGGTTTGCTTCTGCTGAAAACCTGCTCAAGCCAACCGTCCCCATAAGGGATCCTACTAGATTTGTACACTCCGGTGCTTGGTACGACGGCTGGGAGACACGAAGACACAACGAAGCGGAATACGATTGGGTTATTATTAAGATGGGAGTTGCTGCTGCCCAAATTATAGGTGGTGAAGTTGACACTGCATTTTTCAACGGAAACCATGCACCATTCGTATCCATAGAAGCGCTTTATGACGAAGGCGAAGAAGGTAATATAGTGGAGAACGATCCACGTTGGGTTGAAATTATTGAGAAATTTGAGTGTGGTCCCTCACAAAGACACTTTTTTATCAGAAGTAGCGGCCTTACTGAACAAAAGTTTACCCATGTTAAATTGAAAATGTACCCCGATGGTGGAATTGCCAGATTTAGGTTGTACGGAAAAGTCGCCCCTCCAGAATACAAAACAGAGGGTCACATAATTGACCTAGCTTATGTTTGCAATGGTGCTGTAGCTTTAGACTATTCGGATCAGCACTTTGGTTCAGCCGATAACTTGTTATTGCCAGGCCGAGGCCATGATATGTCTGATGGCTGGGAAACAAAAAGATCAAGACAACCAGGCCATACCGATTGGGCAATAATTCAATTGGGCAGAGAATCTTCATTCATTGAAAAAATTATCGTTGATACAGCACACTACAGGGGAAACTTCCCGCAGTTTATCAGTGTGCAAGGTTGCTTGAATGAACCAGAATCGAGTGGTGACATTAACCAAAGAACATGGATAAACTTAGTCGACAAGTCAAAGACTGGGCCCGATAAAGAACATGTATACGAAATAAAAAAAAATCTAAGAATATCCCATGTTAAACTAACAATTATTCCGGATGGCGGAGTCAAAAGAATAAGAGTTTGGGGATACTAAAACATATTTAATTATTGTATATTTTAGAACTATTTGTGCGTACTGCTCTTAATAAAAAGCTGGATATAAATATCCTATAATTATACGTGTGTATTTCACCTTACCTATTTTGGGATTTTTGCTTAGGCCAGTTCGGAACAAAACATTAAATTTACATCTATAAAAAAAACAAATATATTCACACTACTTATTTTTGAGAGTTGATAAACTTTATCATTGTGATCAAAATTTCTAAGCCTATTCCA
Source organism: Saccharomyces eubayanus (assembly GCF_001298625.1). Classification (NCBI taxonomy): domain Eukaryota; kingdom Fungi; phylum Ascomycota; class Saccharomycetes; order Saccharomycetales; family Saccharomycetaceae; genus Saccharomyces; species Saccharomyces eubayanus. The sequence goes on from NC_030984.1 coordinate 381,573, forward strand.
ATGGTATCCAAGAAAAATATACCGTCCTTCTCAAAACGTTTTGCTAGTTTAATTTGTAATCCTGAAAACCCTGCGCAACCTAATATTACAATCTCGGAACCAAGCTTTTCAATATTTTCCCTTCCTATAACATCTGCAATTTGCTGGAAATTCTCCGGACTATGCAGATCGAGCACTTGTAAATCAGTTGACACCGTTCCCTTCCACAGATTTCGATTGATTGTGTTTCCAGTCAAAAATTTTGATTCTACAGAGTCATTCAATATGGGGATCCACTCTTTATTTGAGGTAATGATGGAAAACTTCTTTCCGATCAAATTGCAATACTGGATACTGCTATCTAATAAACCAACAATCGGAGTATCGGATTTTTCTACAGCCGCCGCATCCTTTATCTTGGTTACCAAAGGATGATCAGAGAAACAGGCAATTAATACCCCATCAAACTTCCGATAGTTATATTTTGATCCTTTGTCGCCAACCAGGAGAGGAAGACAGGCCTCCATACTCTGCATGCTTGTCTCCCAACCGTCAATCTGTGATGGGGAAGTATCCGGCCCTGTAAAATAGCTGACCTTATACGATTTTCTTGGAAATGTCTTTTCGATGGCTTCCTGTAAGGAAGCCGTCATTGATTTCGAACTATTAGGATTGACAACAAGTATATTTGCTTCTGTCATCGAATTCTACTTTGTTTGTCTTATTTTGTTTTACTACTGAGGTTTGAAAAAGTAAATTATCTAACTCCTTATATATACTACAGTTTCAGTAAACCTAATTGTAACTTAAAGCTAGGAGAAATTTGGGCTCGAGTTTCTCCTGCCTTATCGGCAGGAGCTTATCGGCTCACATTTGATTGGATTGTGCGTTGCCTCATTTCTTGAGCTTCTTGGAAAGACTTATAATTTTACATATACATATAATTTATAATCAATAAACAAAATGTGCTACCCTTTTGAAAACGGAGTTCTATAATTTACTCAAATCAATCGGCTTGGCATTTGGTGTAATAATTTCGTCGTACAGCAAAGTGGTCAAGAAATCGCTAAAGATTTCACCCGTGACTTCGGGCAAGAAATACTTAGCTGCTAAGGCAAACTTATTCTTTTCACCTACGGGACTTGTTGAAGCCAATTTTGTAGCCTCCTCATCTAATATCTTCGCGGTTACCTCCGGAGTCACCCTATTACCAGTATCGCTTAGAGTGACACCGTGTTTAACCCATTGATACAATTGACAACGTGACACTTCAGCGGTGGCGGCGTCTTCCATCAAGTGATTAATTGGGACGCAACCAGAACCTCTTAACCAGGCTTCCATATATTGTAAACCGATATCTAAATTTACTCTTATCCCTTCAGTTGTGACTTCCGCATCTTTAATGTTTGTATTCAATAAATCGGATGATGTAACATTTGCATCTGGGATGAAGTAAATTTGATTCGCTGTACCCATGTTGCTAAAAACTTCATTACAAATTGGTGCCAATGCAGGGTGTGCTACCCATGAACCATCATGCCCATTTTTCATTTCTCTAATCTTATCGTTACGAACCTTGTTCATAGCAATTTCGTTGGCCTTTGGATCATCCTTAATAGGAATTTGGGCAGCCATACCACCCATTGCATGGACACCTCTGCGGTGACACGTATTGATTAATCTTTTCACATAAGCATTCATAAAGGGCGAAGTCATCGTCACCAGATCCCTATTTGGTAAGACGTGTTGGGGCAAATTTCTTAATTTCTTTATTGTGGAAAATATGTAATCCCAACGACCACAATTCAAACCACTGGAATGCTGTCTCACTTGATAAATGATCTCCTCCATTTGGAAAGCTGCTGGCAACGTTTCAATCAGCACAGTGGCTCTAATGGTACCACGGGGCATTCCGATAAAATCTTGAGCGACGCAAAAGATATCATTCCACAATTTAACTTCTAGGTGATGTTCCATCTTTGGTAAATAGAAGTAAGGCCCCTTACCGATTTTGATCAACTCTTTAGCATTATGGTAGAAGTACAAACCAAAATCAAATACAGATGCACTGATTGGCTCGTCATCCACATAAAGATGTTTCTCCACCATATGCCAGCCACGAGGTCTGACAATCAAAGTAGGCAATTTTGAAATGTCGTCCTTCAATTTGTATTCCTTTCTTGGAGTCTTGAAGTCGATTTGGTTTCTGATAGCGTCATAAAGATTAACTTGACCATAAATCATGTTTTCCCACGTTGGAGACGAAGAATCTTCAAAATCAGTCATATAAGTTGTGACTTCTGCATTCAAGGCGTTGACCAACATATTTCTCAACGGAGGGCCCGTGATCTCACTGGATCTGTTGATCAAGCCAGGGGCGGGAATAGCACCTTGCCAAGTGGGGTCATTTCTGATTTGTTCAGTTTCCGGTAAGAAGTCAAATTGATATTCACCGGAATCCAATTTAGACTGTAAAGTACCTCTATTAGCTAAAAGTTGTTTGCGTCTTGCATTGAAGGTTCTATGTAGCAGAACAATAAATTCCAAAGCATCTTTGGTTAAAATATCAGCTACAGAAGTCTGTGAGGGCTCGAATTGAGGGGTGGTGTCAATGTCTGCGTACAAGGCAGTGTTGTCCAAGTTTATCTTTACCATTTTTTAGTGTTCTTCGTTATACTGCTACACATCAATTGAGCGGTAAATAGACGAAAATAGAGCATACACATCTTAACCTACGACTACATGATCCCGTTTTATATACATCGCTTCAGTCCAAGTCTATAAACCCGATGTGGTTGACAGTTTCCACCCTGGCTCTTGTCGAAGATAAGCCCAAACCAGTGTAAGTCTTCCTACGTGATAAGAAAATCCGGCGCAATTTCCAACGTAATCGCAGTCTTCTGCCGCACCGCAACTTTCAGCGGAAGTCTTATGTCGATTGTCATAGAGCAATGCAATTACTATACTAATACAGGGGCGTTATGTATCTACTTAACCTACAATAACACGCTAGACGGTGACATGGATGCCGGCGTGGCCGTAGTGTTCTTCCACACAGTCCCGCTCAGGGTATTCGGGATCCAGACTTTCATAAATCAGGACTGCAAAGTCCAAGTGCTCTTGCACGCCAAGCACTATCATGGGAGCATGCCAGATGCCCAAGCCGTAGGTCACAGCCTGGCCACCTAAACATGTAAATGCCCTTACCGTAGATAAGTCTGGCTTGTTCGCAATTTCTTTGGCCACGACTATCAAGTATGCCACTTCAGCGGAATTTCTACCCATGGGCACGAACGTCTGCGAACTACTCGGGTGCTTTTCAAGAACTTCAACCTTGTGAAGGACCCCCCGAGTGGACCCAGGTGTGAACGCTCTGTTCAGGTGTGGTTGCGGGAAGCAACGAAACAAGTTCCAATTGGGAACCCCGCTACTGGACCCGTTCTCCACACGGCTTACCTGAAGCAACTTGATTGCAGTCCCATGGTTGGCACTTTTCTCGAGGCTGCCTAACCTCGAGATTTCCTCCTCTGGAGAGATTATCGTCCCATATTCCTTGAAAGAATCTATCGTCAACGGCTCTGCAATCAGCGTCACCATTTTACCTTGTGCGTTTACTACTTTTAATCAAGATAAGAAATGAGACCAATTACATGCCCGCTACTGCCTTATATATGTATATACGGGTAGATGCCACATCACTCATTCTCCTTTATCTACCTGTCTATCTCTATCTATCTATCAGCTTATCTTATCCAATCTCTTTCTTTTCTTCACAAAAAACCCAGGGTTAAAACGAAAAGTAATTAGGGAATTTTGATAATACAACAAAATTACAAAAAGGGCTTCAGTGGTAAAGTTAGGGCATATCAACAAACCCTAATTCTTCTTTTTTTCTTTTTTTCGTGTCGCGTGATGAAAAACTCAACATTTTTAAATGGGTGAGCTTTAAACCAGAAAATACAGCCGCCGAAAGCCTTTAAAAGGACAGCGGCGGTTGATCAACAGGCGTATTGAGGTTCGGAACACCAGATCCTGTTTCCCCCTTTTATTGTGCATTCAAAGGCACTTATTGAAGGACCTCTTGGCGGATAATACCATTCGTCATGCAACAGAACAGCGAATTTTTAACAGAGGCACCGGGGAACGACCCTCACATATCTCAATTGCACGGCAATAGCGTGTTAGAATCACAACTTCTGGATGATTTCCTACTGAACGGATCTCCCATGTACCAAGATGACAGCATGGCACATATCAACATCGACGAGGCTGCTAATTTCCAAAATTTCATTAAAACAGACGAGACAGACTCGCCCAATTTACTATCTTTCGAAGGGCTTGGTAACAGTACTCATAGCAACCAGGACGTGTCCACTCCCTTGGAGGACGGGATGGAGGACGACACGGCTCCGAAGGAGGAGGAAGACGACGAGAATGAAGACAAGGCTTTCGAGAGAAACGACGCCAGCGGTTCCGCTCATGACGACGTTGTCTTTGGCAGGAAGGAGGCGATCCAGTCTGTTTATATCAATGCTTTAGATTTCGTTAAAGTGAGTGAAGATCAATTGCCTTTGAAAATGGAGGTTTCAGGGCTACCACAGGTATCCCGAGTCGAAAATCAACTTAAATTGAAGGTGAAAATCACTTCAGAGACACCGCTAAGTCAAAATATGGTCTACTTGCCCAGCGATTCCATCTCCAGGGAAAAATTTTATTTGAAGAAAAATATTGACGAGTACTCACACGATTTCAGGAAGAATTTATTGTATATAAACGCGTTTGTTCTTTGCGCTGTTAGCAACAGGACGACAAATGTTTGTACAAAATGTGTCAAGAGAGAGCAAAGGAGAGCCGCTAGAAGAAAATCAGGAATCGCAGACAACCTCCTATGGTGCAATAATATCAACAGAAGGCTAGTCGTGTTTAATAACAAGCAAGTTTTCCCCATAATGAAAACCTTCGAAAATGTTAAGGAGTTCGAATTAACCACCAGATTAGTTTGTTACTGCAGGCATCACAAGGCGAATAACGGGTTTGTGATCTTGTTCACCTTAACCGATTGGCAAAATCAGCTTTTGGGTAAATACACAACAACACCCATCATGATTACAGATAGAAAACCTGCAAATATGGACACTAATAAATTCAGTAACACTACCACCACTTCTAGAAGGCAATTAACAGAAGAGGAATCTACCACAGAATATTACTCAACTGACACTAACCAGTTGAGCAAGGACGATAATGTGCCCTTTCAATACACCTACCACCATAACCCATACGATAATGATGCTCAAATGAATAATATTCCATTGAAAGACAAAAATGTTCCATTCCACTATTCAATCCCGCAGCAATCCGATCTATTACAGAATAACAATCTATCACTGAACCTTTCTCTACCCAATCAGCATATCCCGTCACCAACGTCCATGAGTGAAGAGGGCTCAGAGTCATTCAATTATCATCACCGTGATAATGAAAATCCCGTCCGTACCATCTCTTTGACCAACATCGAGCAACAAAGTCAACTGAATCAAAGGAAAAGGGCACGTAACAACCTAGAAAATGACATAGGCAAACCCCTGTTTAAACATTCCTTTTCAAACTCATTCAGTCCAGCAAATACCATGAATCCATCCTTACATGCAATGCAAGACTTTTCAGCAAAAAATAGCAACAACACCTTACCATCAATCAATCGTGTCATTCCTTCACAAGGCCCAATTAATGGTGGTATCGAAGTTACTTTACTAGGTTGTAACTTCAAAGATGGGCTTTCTGTTAAATTTGGTGCCAACCTTGCCCTTTCCACACAATGTTGGAGTGAGACGACTATCGTCACTTACTTGCCTCCTGCAGCCTATGCAGGTCAAGTCTTTGTTTCGATTAGTGACACAAATAATGAAAACAATGCTGATAATCTTCCTCAGGAAATTGAAATTAACGACAATAAAAAGGCCATATTCACCTATGTTGACGATACCGATAGACAACTAATCGAACTAGCTTTACAGATTGTGGGGTTAAAGATGAATGGTAAGCTAGAGGATGCAAGAAATATCGCCAAAAGAATTGTTGGTAATGACTCTCCTGACAGCGGTGCAAATAGTAATGGCGGCTCAAAGAGCACAGGACCATCACCAAATCAGCATAATGCGACCTTGCACACCAGTGTTCGTTATTCCGATGAAGTTTTGATTCAAAAAGTTATAAAACCACTAAACACTAACTCAAATATTTCCATTTGTGATTCTTTGGGAAGAACCTTATTACATCTTGCATGCTTAAAAAACTACTCGAGCTTAGTATCTACATTGATTAAAAAAGGCGCCCGTGTCGATGATATCGATTCGTTTGGGTTGACCCCATTACACTTCGCATGCATAAGTGGTGATCCTAAAATTATCAAAATGCTATTAAACTGTAAAGCTAATTATTTACTAAGGGCACACAATGGATTAACAGCAAGGCAAGTATTTATGGCCAACCACGTTCACTTAAAGGAAGATGAAAAACAAGAGAACAAGGGCAATCACAAGAGAAATAATCTCATTGTATATAATGATAACTATATCAGTGAAGTGTTGACGTTGTTTGAAGTTTTTGAAGACGGAACAAAAATTGACAACAGCATAGAGACAGACAGTAGTTACTCTATCAGCAGGAAATACTCACAATCCAGTTTCAATTCAAGCCTGTTAGATAACGAATCTTTTAACGAAAACTTATTCGAGAATCAAAGCATGATAAATTCAGCCCTCACGGAAACTCAACATCCTGTTTTTCAATTATTTGAGAATTCAAGTTATTCTGAATACGATCAGAGCGATTTTGAGGAAGACGGTGATGAAAACCTCTTTGTTGCCGATGAAATAGAACAATACAGGACTGAACGCAAGGAGGAATCAAGGGAACTTTCCGACATTGGAACTAACATTAATGACTCCACTGAGGACAACGGGAACACGTCACTCTGGAATAGAGTTTTACACCGCATTAATGATGATTTACCTAAATATGAGGATTTGTTCCCACTATCTTGGGGCAAAGACGATAAATTGAAAACTGTGAACCCAGAAAATGTTGTAGAGCAGTCATCATCTAATGTGGAAAACTCCGAGAATTCAGAAGAAGAAGATTATGAGGAAGAGGAGGAATTTTTGAAAAAGCAATTTAACAGATTCTTTCAAAACAAGCAAAACTTCCAAAATGATAAGATGTTAATATTTTTCTGGATTCCCTTGACCTTGCTGCTTTTAACGTCGTTTATCATGTATAAATTTGGCAATCAAGACAACTCCATCAACCATATAAGTGAGTTGATTTCAGAATACTTAAGAATTGCTTTAGCAAAGTTCTTATTAGGAAATGAAAGAATGAAAACTGCATTCAGGTCAAAATTATCGAACCTGCAAACAACAAGAATGTTGAATGACTTAATTGTAAGTTAACGAACTTTTTATATGTATTTGGTATATACACATAATCAAGAAACGAAAAGGCAATATATTACTCAGTAAACGAAACAGTAGATAAAAACAAAGAAAAAAAATTGATTTGAAATTCATGAACGTCTACAATAAATGTTATTATCTAAAGGAATGTATATCTATAGAATATAAAACTATAGTCTTGAAGATCTTCTAACGCGAGCACAGTGCCTGTCGAACAGTTTCTTAGCTCTAACCCAAACAGGAGCAGTTCTCCTTTGAGGCAGTAGTTCTAAAGATGGCAGAAGGTCATGCGAGAAAAACTCTGAAGCTTCTCTTGGTAGTAAAGAGGGCAAATGATCGATGGAAATGACAGATAATTTAGGCCCAACAGTGGTGGGTACCAGCACAGTGGGTTCGTTGAACACAGTAGCCACCGTGTATATTGGGATAGGATTGTGAGGATTGGTGGTGTCAGCTGACACGTCCACCACAGTCCTTAGTCTTCTGTTAGGGTTATTCAGTTTCTCCATGTTGGTAAAAGGTGCAATTGGTTTTGATAGATATATACAGTTAATGAAAATATCTGCTTGTGGAATTTCTTCAAAGGGACCACCGCGGGAGGTTTCCTTCATATCCCATTTCAATATATTGGCATCAGGAACGCCGATTTTGTGCAAGAGATCAATGGCACCAGAGCCACATCTCCCCAAAGCGCCGATGATCAAGACAGTTGGTTTTCTGGCGCCCGTGGCCAAAGCTTGTTTGTAGTCCCTGGTAATGTCTTTAACCAAAGCCTTTTCGTTAGGGTATGGGGTTACTGCGGGCAAATCTTCATCGTCAGAATGTGTTTGCTTGAATGCCCAATCTTTTACACCTAGGGCAGCACCTGCAAACCCGGCGTAAAAACCAAAGGCAGCAACTCTTCTGCCTTGGTCATTTTCCAAAAATTCCAGATCGTATAGAGTACCGTGGCCCTTGATAAACCTGTTAAGGACATCTTGCCACCCAGCCTGGTCTTTATAACAGTGGGCAAACTGGACGTGCTCGTGCACTAGGGGGAAAGTATCTGTTTCAGGCATTTCCTTTAAACCTATGATGATTCTGTCGCGTGGAGCGGTTTTCCATGAACCTGCGGGCACTATGATGGCACCTGCTTGACGGTATTCATTGATGTTGAAAGTAGACTGTGGGCTGTCTTCTACGTATATTTTGAAGTCCTTGGATATCAGCTTCTTGACTGTGGTAGGCGTTAAAGCAGCACGTGCTTCTAGAGGTTTAGTTTCAGCTCTTAAGTGTAAGGTAACGGCAGGCATGATTTGAAGTGGCGGTTAGCGTTGTATTCTTTTGGTCCAATCCTGAGAATCCTACTGTCACGAAGGAGGATGGGCCTTTATATATTTCATGTTGGCTTCTCGAGGATGACTTTATGACTCTTTAATGCTGAAATTGCGGAGGAATTTCAACAACGCGAGAGCGGAATAGCAATATTCCGCCGGAATATTGCATGAATGTTATAAACGTAATATCAATTAATAAGTATTATAAGGGCCCACTGACTGACTCATTGAATGAGAGCCGAGCAGAAAGCCGCTGTGCAATAGTAAGTACATATATACATATACGTATACGATTTATGGCATGAAGTCCTTCAAGGCAGTGTCGTTATAGCTCAGGTATTGTCCATTAGCACCTTCTGGGATGCCGTTCAGGGCCAGTTTGGCGTAAACCGTGGCTGGCACAGTGCTGTCCAGCAACTGGTTGCTATCCTTCAGTTCCTTGAACATCTTCAATTGCTCTGCGCTCATGGAGGAGGGCCCCACGTTCTCTCTGATGTTGACCTGCATCTCCGTGTCCACGATACCGGGAGCMACAGCAATGGCCTTGACCTGCTTTTCTTCGTTGGCCAACGTCATAGCAAAGTGGTTCAGAGCGGCCTTCGAGGAGCCGTACGCACCCCAAGAGCTGAAGTACATGTCGGAGGCGTCCGAGCTGACGAAAACCACGTTACCGTTGGTCTTCTTCAACTCAGGCAGCGCAATGCAAACTAACGACACAATGCTGAAAAAATTGACGTCATACAGCTTCTTCCAGGCATTAATGTCCACGTCGTTGACATTCTGCACGGGCTCCAAGACACCAGCGTTGGCCACAAGCGAGTCGATCTTACCGTGTCCCTTGACAGCGTCGCCCACCAATTGCTTCAACACGGAGTCGTCGGTAATGTCCCCAACGACGTAGAAGAACCTGTCACCATATGTCTCCTTCAACTTCTTTAGCGGAGCCTCTGACCTGGCTACACCGTAAACCACAGTGTCCTTGTCCAGACTGAATAGAATGTCGACGATCGACTTACCAATACCTCTGGAAACACCAGTAACTAAGATGACTTTGCCCATGTTTTCGCTCTACTGCTCTCTAATTCCGGTTATTCTCAACACTTACACTCGACTTACATTATCACATATTTCTTGCCTCTTTATATACTATAAACGTATTGCCAAAAACAGCGCGGAATTCCGTCGGCGATATATCTTAATCCGGTTCTTGGCACAGAAACAACCGCACAAGAACGCACCGCTCATCGCTGGCAAGCTTAGTGAGAAACTATAGTGCAATGTCGAGTTTTCCGTATATGGTTTACCCACTAGGCTTGCACAGGGCCCAATCGGTCGTCGTTGTAGCGGAGATACTGGCCGTTCAGAGCATCGGGGATTCCTTCCAGGGCTAGCTGGGCCAGCACTGCCGCAGGCACCACAGGGTCCAGCAGCGACGAGGTCTTGTACAACCGGGTGAACCTCTCCAGGCCCTCGGGCGACATGCCCTGTGGGCCCAGGGTTTCCCTGATGTCCCTTTGCATTTGCGTGTCCACGACGCCCGGCGCAACGCAGATGCTGCGAACTTGGTCGCTGGGCTCCTCGCTGGCGATGTCCATGGCCAAGTGGTTCAGTGCAGCCTTGGAACAGCCGTATGCGGACCACCCGTTGTATGGCTTCACACTGGCTCCAGAGCCAACAAAGACGATGTTGCCCACGAGCGGCGAGGTCTTCAACAGCGGCAGGCACAACGTCACCAGGGTCACGACGCTGAAGAAGTTCACATCGAACAGCCGTTTCCACCGCTCCATGTCGTGCTCGGTGCTGGACTGCGCAACGGCCTTCACCGGTTCCAGTATTCCGGCATTCGCGATGACGCTGTCTAACTGGCCGTGCTTGCTCCGGATCTCTTCCACCAGAGCCTGCACTTGAGACCTGTCTGTGATGTCACAGGCGCGGTACAGGAACCTGTCTGCGCCATACTCCTTCTGCAAGCCTTGCAGACTAGCCTCTGTTCTTGCTACACCGTATATGACGCATCCGGCGTCCCTTTCGAACATAGTCTTCACCAATTGCAGGCCTATCCCACGGGACACACCAGTAACTAAAATGACTTTGCCCATGCTTCTGCTTCAATGGCTTAGTACTGGCCTTCTGTCGTGTTGCCCGTACCGACCCTATTCGTTGCTCGTTCTTCCTTTATTTTTATCATTTTGCGGAACGGTAAAAGGATGAAAAGTGTAAAAAAAAGGATTGGAGGATCAATGAGCTCCCTTAATAATAAAAGAACACTGACACCATAGCAACACTCTGCTTCTCCTTTCACGTTGTCGTCTCGAAGAATACTCAAGTCTGTAATGTCTGAATTCTATAAGCTAGCTCCTACCGACAAGAAGGGTCAACCCTTCCCTTTTGCCCAATTAAAGGGCAAAGTGGTTCTTATCGTTAACGTCGCCTCCAAGTGTGGGTTCACCCCGCAGTACAAGGAACTAGAAGCCCTGTATAAGCGTTACAGTGACGAAGGGTTTACTATTATCGGGTTTCCTTGCAACCAGTTTGGCCACCAAGAGCCTGGTTCCGATGAAGACATAGCTCAGTTCTGCCAATTAAACTACGGTGTGACTTTCCCTGTTTTAAAGAAAACTGACGTTAACGGCAATAACGAGGACCCGGTCTACAAGTTTTTAAAGAGCCAGAAGTCCGGTATGCTGGGCTTGAAAGGTATCAAATGGAATTTTGAGAAATTCTTGGTCGATAAAAAGGGTAAAGTTTACGAGAGATACTCTTCGCTAACCAAGCCTTCGTCCCTGTCTGGTGCCATTGAAGAACTCTTGAAAGAGGCAGAATAAACGCGGCCCATTTTATACCTACGTAAAGCTTAGTTAATAATACATGTTTTCTATTATGACCTACCGATTAAAAAGGTTACACATTATATACTTCAAAGTCTAACAGCAATATATCATTAAAAAAAGAATTGACGAACAAATAAAATAGAATCATTGACTTAGAACTTGCTGCCTAAAGCGCGAGCCTTCTCCTTGGAAACGGCATACGAGTCCTCTGATGTTATGGTTTCCAGCCACTTTGCAATAACGGGATAGTCCTCAGCTTTGGCAAACTTTCTCTCAAATGCCATTTGCAAGGGGAAGGAAATTAGAATATCAGCACCGCTCAGTTTTCCATCGACCAAGTAGCCGTTGTTCTTTTTGATTTCACCCTCTAGAAAGTCTAGTTGATTCTTCAACTCACCGCCAGAATAGGCTTGGCTAATCTTGTCTGCCACTTTTCCTGCCAAGTATGAAATAGGGAAAGGCATACCGGAATCCTTGACCTTTGACAGAACGAACTCGATCATCAAAGGTGGCTGCAACGAACCTTCACCGTAAAACAAATAGTAATTGACTTGATCGGCAATATCAGAATCTCCGCTCATTAAAACGTGAGAGTGGTCGAAATGCTGCAAAACGTACTGGAAAATGAAACCGGACTCGGCAAGCACCTTTTTCTTACCAGTTTCCCTGTCTTCAACCTCCAACAATGGTGATCTTCCTAATGGATGGATTTTCTTTAATTCTGGAGGAGCACGAAAGTTTGCATCTCTCTTATAAGGAACGATTTCGTATTCAAGTTTTAGATGGTCTAATAACCACAAGAGTCTGAATGCTCTGGATTGGTCCAACCAATGAACTCTGATAATAGGCAACGACATCATTAACTTCTGCTATCCTTATCCTACTTAAATTGTGGGAAACATTTTTCAAAGATCACCATTTTTAGGGATTGATCCTTATATAACGCTATCCACCACTACTCCACTTGCCCCCATATTTTTCACTATTATGAGGCGTGCGGGTACAAAGTGAAAAGTTTTTAGTAAATGCCGTAGTGAAAAGGATGATCCTGATAGTAATGGAGGGGGGCTTATCTTCAAGTATACGAACGATCCCCTATTTAGCACCCTCACAATACTGGCCCATGTCTGCATCCTCACTAGTGGTGAGGGTTCTCTAATCGAGTTACTCTTGGCATTAGTGCCGCACCCTGACCTTCGTCCAACCTTAATTCATGATAACAAACAATGCATACATAGAATACAATGATAGGATGTTGGATGCCTTCCCTTCCTTCCGTAGCTCCACCAAATACGACTTCCGGATATTTACGACGTGATTGAAAATGAAGTAGTAAGTTATGGGACCATGTAGTTAAATAAAGCCAGGGGAATCGCCAGCCATCTATTTTAACCCAACAGGGCTAGGGTGTAGACAATGTAGTGCCCTAATCGGCATTATTTGCTAGAGCTGGACAAATTCCATCGCTTTATGCAAGGCATAGTGTAGGACAAGAAATCGCGTCATTTCAGGAGACTAGTCGAGCAGGACCAATCTGATTCGCTCAACACGCGATGTGTCTTTTTAAGGAAATGTAGTATTTCACTGTGAGAACGCTTATACTAATAGACAGGCCACGGTACTACTTTTTCGGTCATTTTATAGGGATCCTTCAGAAGTTGTATAGACCATACGGTGCCACAATAATCTGCCCGCATTCATAAAAGCATTAACTAAAACTTATGTAACAGCCTCTTTGTAGCCCATTTCTCGCCTCATTGCAAATGACCGTTTTTGCAATTGGCTATGTGGGCTAATCGTCAGTTGATTACGTCTTGCGTAGCTCTTCACAGCAGATTATCTTAATTTGTATCATGAGAAAATGGCACATTCCAAAATAAATGAACAGAAATCTTCTCAACAATTCATACGCGAAAATAGCTTTACTTGATATACGAAAATCCCTGGCTAGTTGTTGGCTTTACTTCAACAAAGAAGGAGAGCGATACCGAGAAAGGATGCGCCGCTAGGAAATGTCTCAATTTCTACACGTGATTAGTAGCTCTTCACTATTACATTAAAATGAATTGGATAATTCAAACATCCGTCTTGTCATTGCATTTTACAATGAGAATACCCAGCCCCTGATACTGTTTGGTTGACAAAGCCGAAGTGTATTATACACCATAGAGTACGACACTTCCTCTGCAAATGTGCGTCGCCCATATTTGGAAAAGGAATTCAAACAACTTAGTATTAGTTGGATGTCAAAGCAAAATATCAGCTAGCCCGGATTATCCAGTATACGTAGAACTTTACATAAGCGGAAGCTACAAGTGCATAACAAAGGGGAGTAAACACCGATCGATGGCTTATCACTGCCACCAAAACAATAAGAAACAAATAGGTTTACAGACTCAAACAGAAACCGAGTAACTAGAGAGTAGAAATATCGCAGAAAGAAACCGATACCTGAACTTATCAGTAGACAAGTAAGGTCATCGATTTTCGATAGCTCCCTAACGTTTCGAGCAGAAACATGGTCAGATAATCAATCCTGAAGGGTTGCCCGTGTAACTAACAGTCCTGATTCTCACTGATCAAAATCTGACAATGCCTATTGAAAACTATTGTTGAGTCCTATTCAATTTCAGACGATAATGTGCGAGCCAAGCTACCGGACGCCCCATAATTTTCACAGCTTTGAGAGTGAAACATTAGCTATACCAGGTTCATACAATAAATCAAGGATTGTTTAGGTGGAGAACATTTCAAATGTCCGTGAACATTAAGAAAGCAACATCTAGGTTTGAGCAAGGCCATCTGCCCTTTTTTTGTATACTTCCAAGAGCTAGGCGACTTGGTAGCAAGAGATTGAATACCCTCGTACTGACTACCTGGGCAATTAGACTACTCAAAATGCCATATTCAGTTACTGTACGCAATGGTAGACATGTTGCGTAAGCTATAAAGCAAAAGAAGAGAGTAGTCATAGAAGGAATCTTTTGGAGCAACTTTCAAAGTGACAAAAACGGACAAACCTGTAAAGAGGACATTATTTACAGCGCTAGGACATCCTCTTCTTATTGTGCGTTTTCCTCGTAGTGACCTTAGACACCATTGAAAGGGAGGAGGGAAACTGGTACCTGCTTACCCGATCCGATCCCACTAAAAACGTGCTGGATTTTCCTTGCCGGGAAAAAACGAAGTGATGTAATGGTGGGGGAGTGCGTCGTTCTCGAAGAATTGTGTTGCTCGTAGACATTATGGAAGGAAAAAGGCACGTAAATACGTCAGAGAATATGCTACTGCATCACGGTACAATAGAGGAGAGTCTAGGGATTCCCGAGGCATAACTGAGACGAAGGCACGAAAAATGAACTCCTCGTTTGAAACAGCGGCGTTGACGTCAGGAATGGACCCTAGGACATGAAACGTTGTCATCGAAGAAAAGTTTGTTCTTGCCTGAATGAAAGCTAGCTTCAGGCAAGCCAAGATTTTAAGTTCGGATAATCCTTACAAAAACTGAAAAAGGAACATGTTGCCTGATTTAGTGGAAAATTACCAAGGCAAGAAGGAACCAAATTAAGTTCTTAAGCTTTTTTCCGGTCCTGAGCAAGGCACGAAACGACTGATCAACAGGAGTCCGTCACCCTCTCCGTGAGAAGTCCGGGGCCTTTGCTAGGGCCAAGGAGAAGTTCACTAGTCGGATACGAACGCGAGGGGTACCTTTTTGCACCCAAGCTATCCCGCCGTTTATGACATATTACGCAGGCGGGGAAGGCCAGCGCAAAACCCTTGTCCGGACTTCAATGAAGCAAATACTCTTAGCAATATATATTTTCTTCTCTTTTCTTTTTAGTTAGGCAAGCTTATATAATGCCAAACGTTTGAGGCTTTTTATATGCCTCGAGAAAAGTGCGCGAGAAATGGCCCAAAAGGTTCTTATTTCCTTCTTCATCTCAGAGGTAACGGTAGGATAGCTTGAGTGCGAAAGGATACATTAAGAAAGCGGACTAACCACATTAGGAGCCTAGTCAAGAACACGCACCAATGACGTAAAAGCATAGTATATGAAGTTTTGAAAAAATCTTCTTGTTCGAAAACTTGCCGGCTGAATCCACCCGACCCGGAGTTTCCCAAGTTTACCGTTCATCATATAGACGATTGATTCCAGAAGAAGATGACCGTTCGTTCAATCGCGATATGGTTACTTTTTTCTTTGTGGTCAACGTTTTGGAATCGAGGTGTCCCTACTAGCGTCAAAAAGCGATCAAGGCATTGCGGACGTGACCTCGCATCTTTACAAAGAGTAGGAGAGAAATGATCAATTCGCGTGATGCTGGTAAGTTTCTCCTCATCTTACTTGACTGTGCGGTTCTCCAAAGACCCCATTACAATGAGACTCGGGCTGTCTTGTTCTTGATTTTTCTTCACTTTCGCTGATCTAGTTTCTTTTTAGTGCTTTGAATTGGTTTATCTCTAAGGAACGGCTACTGAATTTACCATGACTCTTACGTGTCAAGGAAGTTAAATACGAACACCAAGTTCTGAAAACACTAGAGGAGGGTATAGTCCATTCTGTTGGATTTTCCTATCGTAGTTCAACTTCTCGATAACCTCTGTATTTTATTGACACAAAACCATATGCGAGCGCTGATTAGAGGCGAATTTACAATCTGTGAGTTATTTTCAGCTATGATCCAAAAGACTAAAACGAGTATGGTTCCCATCCTAATTGCTCAACGAATTTGTCTGCCCAGGAACCAACCTGACTTTTCCGCGAGTTAAATTGGCTATCACCTTATGATGTGTTAGAATTGAAGGTGATCTTCACAAGATTGGCTTTTTACACGCTGTACTTTCAGCTTTACGATAACTTGTTTGTATAGACATAATGATCACCAATCACATATGATTATATCAAAGCAGTCATTTCAATGTTAAGCGCCTTTGCATCTGTTAGAGCAAACTATTACATATAGATAAAAATATTAAGACAAATGCTAGTCCAAAGCTTAGTGAGTTTGCTTAAACTTATGCAGACTAAAATTAATGAAGAGCAATTTCTAGCAAAAGTTTTCAGAAAATGTATTTACCAATTACATTAGGGTACTCATAATTTTCGAAAAGCAATAGTACAATAACAAACACCACTTCTAAGATCCAAGGTTTTAAAGATCAATACCGTAATCCTTGTTAATAAACTCAGAGTTACGAGGGTACTGATGATGCTCGATTAACATGATCTTTACTACTACTTAAAGATAGATACTACAGCAACAAAACATACGCTAGTGTATTTTTTTGTTCCGAATCGCGCTAAAGTTTCAAAGTGGAGGCAAATGGGCTGCCAAAAAATTTAAACAGTAAAGTTTTAAAACATTCCCTGCTTCTACTGATCTTACTAGTACAAAGGCCTGTTCCAGGCGTTTCTTTCCGGAACTCACTTTCTTCATTTCAGCAACGGAATTAATAGTAATGTGTAAAACAAATTTCACTTGTTCCTGGCTAAATGTGGAAGTTGCCAACAATTTTTGCTCTGTTGTAGGATATCCACCATTTGACTTATGTAAAAGAAAAGAGGAACGTACGGCGTAATGCTCAACCGTTTCTGCATCAACCAATAACCGAAATGTCAGCAAATAGTAGTTCCACCTGAAATATTCCCTACGATTATTCATGTTTCATTATAACCGCGACGATTTCATTTTAATATACGCTATTTTAGTACTTCTAAGTTTTTTCTTCAAACTAACTCATCTTTACAAAATAAACGAGTTTCAAAATCAACATCAAATTTTCCCAAATTAAATGATCACGTAAAATTTCATGCTTCCATAGCAAAGATGTCACTACATTATCTCCGCGCCTAAGCTTACATTTTTTGGTAAGATAGAGGGCAAAGATGGGTAAAGAAGGAACGGACGGCGAGGAGGTTCTTGCACGGGAGAGAAGCAAATGGTGTTCCAAAGAATTGCAAAATAATGGAAAAAGCATAGACACCACAGTAATAGCGCTTATTAAAATATTTAAACAAATTCCCGCACTTAACAAATCTTAGGTTTCCTTAATAAAGATCGCTTCTTGTAAAACAGAATATTTTTGGAGCCCTTTGATAGATTAACAATGCGTAATATATCGCTAGAGTAGGACAATAAACAACCTTGAAACATTATTCCTTTATTATATGTGGAAATAAAATAAAAATATTAAAGTAGAGATCTCTAGACAACATCAGGAGAAATAAATAGTTTTACTATTTATGCTCTTATGTTGCATTCATATTTTCACATAGGATTTTCTACTGTTACTCATTCGTAATCCGATACGGACACTATTATACAACTTGTATAACTTGAAATAGGGAATTCATCAATTCGAAATAAAAATGCCTTAAAAAAGAACGGCAAACCTAGACTGGTCAACTATTTAATTCGAAATGATATTCCCGATGTTGTTGATTCTTGGCAATCTTCACATCACCGAAACAGAAAGACCAAACAGTAACGTTCAGTTCTTAGGTGTACAAAAAATTAGCATAGGGTTATTGGAGTTTTTACAAGTGTCTTCAATATTTCGGCGTGATATGAGATTTTAGTGGCCATAGCAGAAGATTCATTCGAGCTTGCTGAATTTTGTTGTTCACACCGTCATTTTGTACAAGCTGCAGCCCAGACGACCCGTACAGGTAAACAACTTGTTGAATTCAAAGCATTTAGCAAGTAGTATTCGATTTACCCTATATATCTTGTATTTACGTTCACCATAAGTTTTCAGTTCCCTTGAGATCCCTCAAGCGTGTCATTATAATAAACGAAAAAAGGCAAATAAGAATAATTAATAGACGGCAGTAAATAGAAAAAGAAAAAAAAAATATCTCGCTGATCTAATATATCTTGCTCATGAAACAATTAAGGAATATCCTATAATTACAGCTGCAGGTGGACAATTGACTATCGTTGAAGAGTTTATTTTACAATGGGGAAAACAATTCCCGAGTGACATCATCCAAGCACGTCAAAGGCTTGTTTACTCCCGGCGGATGGTATATTCTACGTAACACTTATAATCGCATTTCATTGATGAAAAGGTATCCCAGAATTTAATTTTCTGTTAACTAGTGATAATACTCTCTTTCACGTCATAACGAGCCTGGTGTATGTTAGGTTTGTTTTCGGATCTGAGAAGCGTTTTTGTAGAAGAATCAACAAACAAAGCGGTACACATAGAGCATGTCTACAACGACTCGAGAGAGTTATGGGAAGCAAGGTTAAGTATATAGTCTTTGATAAGCCAGTCAAGAACGGTTTCAAATATGATACAGCCGCGGTAAGGGAGCAGCAGTTGCGAAATATTGGAAGATAGAACCAACGTTAAAACTAAGCTCAAATTCCATCACAGAATTTTCCATAGATAGCTTGAAAGGCTTTGAAATACCTGATATAATGTTTGTTTCGGAGGACATACTCTTAATTTTTAAGAGTTATCCCATTACAAGAGATAAAATACAGCATATTTGAGATTCCGAAGAAAAACACAAGTGAAAGAGTTAGGGAAGCTAGGTAGACAGCTGCACGCCTACACTGGAAAGAAGTGAATGACGACTGGAAAAGCTGAAAGCATACTTTGACTCCAAAGCAGTACAACATCCAGCTGTCTAAATGATAAAAAATAACGACAACTGCAGGATTTGAACCTGCGCGGGCAGAGCCCAAAAGATTTCTAATCTTTCGCCTTAACCACTCGGCCAAGTTGCCTTAATATTATGAAAGATCCAGCTTTCGAATCGGAGTCAATGTTATAATTTACACGTTTATACATCTTTATGAGACAGTCCGCCGAAAGGCGGACTTGGCTCATAAAGCAAAAGAAGCGGCCTATGGACAAAAAGAAGCGGCCCTGTTTTTTTAAGAAAGCGGCCCCAATTTCTAAGAAAACGCGCAGGAAACTCATTTTTTTGAAGGCACGCTTTCGGGATTTAAGTTGAATTTTTTTCAACTCTGGCCCTGGGTAAGTGCCTTGTAGAAACACAGCCCTGGTTGCCCGGCCTGGCCTATTGTTTTTCAAAAGAAGCGGCCCTAGCTACCCGGCCGCGCGTGCGCTGGCTGAACATCGTCACATGACTGTCACATTATTATGTCGGAACGTGCTCCCCGAGGACGAGCGTTAGTTGGGCAGCTAAGTGAGCGGGAACAATAAGAGGAAAAAGTAAAATATGAGATGTA
>NC_030985.1:0-12255 GCF_001298625.1 Saccharomyces eubayanus
TAATTCTATTATAATTGATACGCGCACTCACACGGACGCTACAATATGATATCAACATCCCAAGAACCATAATATATCATAACACCAACGCACACTTCAAAGAATGCTCTATTATAACAWTTTTTWTTTTACATTTTACTCCATTTTCTCACTWTTYATTGATCCTCSACACAATTTRCAACAATATTTTACACCAACTTCTACATGTAAATTTATACTTCATAACTACATCTAAACTATAAACTGCCATTCACTTATACTCCTCGCCGACATCACATCCATCKTCTACCTCACTCATCTTATGGCGCCTCCTATGATAGCTGCCGCCCCAGCTGACATGGCTTGTACGTGCGGCTGAACGCTTTTCTCGGGCAACGCRTTCCGACCTGATCATGTGACGGTCATGTGATCATAACTTARCGTTACCCGCTCCCAAAAGGCGTTGAACATCCGGCAGAAAAACAATTCTCGGCTTACAGACCGAACGGTTTGCACCTTTTTCTCGAAAACGTTCTATCGACCGCCTATCGGTTGTTAAAAGGTGAATTCTTGCGTATCAGAGATAAATATTCTTTATAAAAATATCTTATCTATGATCTTGTTTTGATGTTTCCGGTTGGTTTTGTCTTATCGTACCATGCCGTAGTAAGGGGGACAGCCATGGAAACTTCTGGGATCTGTATGACAAAGAAAAAGAAAAAGTAAGGTCGTTGACCGATTACAAGCGGCTTGATCTTATAACATGTCGATATATAAGAAATAACATAAGCCCAGAACAAAAATGGAAACYGAATCCACYGARTGGAAGTCAACAGCAAATTTGCATGATGGCCCTGCTTTTTYCAGACCACTTGCTGATTCCATTGAGCCGTTACARTTTAAGCTTATTGGTTTGGACACAGTAGCGACTGCCTTCCCAGTATTCAACACCAAATATGTTCCGAATTCGCTTATTAACTATATTTTTRACTTATTTAATTCAGAAATTGAAGGCGGCAAGACTTATCCACAATTGATTAAGTTGACTAAACAGGAGTTCTTAGATTATTGGTTTCACTCTTTTGCCGTTATTGTTTTGCAAACTGATAAGAAAGTCATCGAAGAGAATCAAGACTGGAATCTCGTTCTCCTAGGTACATTCTACATCAAGCCTAATTATGCCCCGCGTTGCTCGCACAATTGTAACGCCGGTTTTCTGGTGAATAGTTCCCATAGAGGTCAAAAGATCGGCTATAGACTCGCACAGGTGTATTTGAACTGGGCCCCTTTGTTAGGGTACAARTAYTCTATTTTCAATCTTGTCTTTGTTACCAATCAGGCTAGTTGGAAAATCTGGGACAAATTGAACTTTGAAAAAATCGGATTAATTCCTCGTGCTGGAATTCTAAAGGGTTCTGAAGAGCCTGTGGATGCTATTATTTACGGTAAAGATTTGACGAGCATAGAACCCGAATTTCTTTCCATGGAATAGTGGCAAATATCTATGTACTACCATTCTTTCTTTTTATATTGTGCGATTCAATTGAAGCGTGTACCACAGTTTGTAGTCTCTTGAGATCGCCTCTACTCAAAACTTGGCCTTTGAAAAGTCCCGACACAACTCTATATACACCTTCCGCCGGCGTCAAATCAGCCGTTTCCCTTTTGGCCCGTAAGGGTGTCCTACGTGACTCGAATGACTGAAAACAGAAATAATCGAAAAATCAGGCTAAGAAGAGTCAGATCGCTCAAGATGGAAGAAAGATTATTATTGAACAACCACTTCATTGCGACAGACTGCTCATTAAAAAATATCAGTGGACCTGTACACGATAAAACGTAGGCTGCACTTTACAAGCAGAAACTGCCTATCGCCGGCCAGGTCCGGCTAATGGCGCATCGTCTCATAAAGGTGTATTGTTGCTAGAAATTGGGGATSGATGCCATTGTCACAGTGAATAATCCTTCCTATTCGAAATGCTTTGTATTGAGGCGAAACGGTCGCCCAACGAACATCACGTAAAGCTTATCTTACGTGGTTTGCTTAGCGTTGTGTCAGCAAGCAAAAAGTTCTATATTCCTCCCAACAAGCCTCGGCCGGCCTCCTCATATATTAAGGACATAACTTTTTATTTTTTTTGTAAATCTGTTACCTTCGTTTACTTAAAATCGTTATTATTCTTGCCTCAATTCAACAATTTCAAACTAAACTATGAGCCTAGTTTTAGTCTCCGAATACCGGCTAAGTGATACAGACATTCACTTATTCTCGCATCATAGGACAGCAGTGATTTTACAGTTCTTTGATTACATAAAGTTCAATGATATGCTTGTCAATGTTTATTTAATACATATTACTGTATCCGGTTTTTCAGAACAAGCTGAGCRTGCGGTAGCTCAATTTTCACAAGACTATGGAAACATATTCCTAGTTGAGTCTCTTGAGATAGGGTCTCAGGACGTTTGAGGCGCTAAATTGAGAACCTAAAGGTTGATATGACAACGCCGCGTATTCGCACAAATCCTCGATGTCCGAGAATTTTTACATGCCACTTCTCTAACTCCACGGACCTCAACATATTCCACGGACCTAGATATGGTTCCACGGATATGCCTTTACTACCCAACTACTACAAACTCATATGTGTCTATCTCCAATAAACTCAACAGAACAATTTCTTGCACAACGCATGAACATGGCAGCCATGTGTAACATAACACCACTACTTTCCACCCCTTGACAGCTCCGTCACCGTAATAACGCATCCTCATGTCCCATAATCTTGGCATAGCTATCTTCGCTCTTCTATTTTCTTGACATACTGACAACGTTTGCGGACCTTGATCCTATAAAGCGGCTACTTCTGTTCAAATATACAGTACTTCCGCGATGCTGTRTAGGGCTTATGACGGTCGCGTACCCTTGCTAAACTTGGCATAGCGTAATTTCCATTTAACACTAGAGTAGGTTTCTTGACAAACTAAGGCAAGATAACGAGATAAGCAATACCAAGTATACGTRTCTTGATTTATACAGAATGATAAGACAGCATTTCGAGACTCTCGAGACTCTATCTTAAGARACTGCAGCATGGCAATAAGCACGCTTCACATCCTGAACTGAACGGAAGGGACTGTCTGGCCAAATRGAACAGTAACTCTCTAAAAACGTCTACAAGAAGGAACAAGTGAACTTAGCAGAGAAACTATCTACAACACACCACACCAACGCATACCCTTCTTGCTACAATGTCCGCATGGCATGGAGTGGAAAGTATGACTGTACGTTCGCCACATACTTTGCCAGCGCATCTATCAATGGCAACAAACAGTACCTTCTTACTCATAGTTTGCCTGAACTACACCTCAAGTTTATGTGCAAACGTTTCTCYTTCGATTTTCGGGGTGGTGAAGAATTTTACTGGATCTACGGTCACAGCCGTTCAGTACCACCATAAAAGAAATACAAGACAACCAGTTTGAGGACTATGTAACGACGCCAAGAGATAATTGCGACGAGTTCGCACGGCACGAATGTGCCAATAGGCTACCTAGAACACACCAAAGAAAAAGATTATCTTTTCGCGATGCAAGGAGGCCACATTCTGGAGCTGTTTCTAAGTTCGGTTAGCATATCAAAAAAGTGGCCGGTTCAAAAAAAGAGCAGAATTTTCTTCAACTTAAGTTGAAATTACTTAAAGAATTGTACACAAAGCGTATATAGAAAAKATCCATCTAGTTTTGAAAGAGTACAGTTGTACCCTCAGCTAAAAAAGCTTAAAAAAAGGCAAAAATAAAAGCACCAACCAAAGCGCTCAAAGCATTGGTTCTCAAGCCTGCAGCAATACCTTCAGATTGAACGATGATACCAGTGTGGGTTTGAGAAGTTGTAGCTGGAGAAATTGGAGAGCCAGACTTGGTAACTACTGTAGTGGCTTTTGGAGCCTCAGAAGTGACAGTCTTGACGGTACAGCCGTTGTCGTTACAGTGGGTGACAGTGGCAGTTGTGTATGATTTTGGAGCAATGGTAGTGGCAGTGGTGACTGAAGTTTCCTTAGGAGCYTCAGAAGTGACGGTCTTAACATTGCAGCCGTTGTCATCACAGTGAGTGACAGTGATGGTAGTGTAAGACTTTGAAGAAACAGTGGTTGCAGTGACACCAGTGGAGGTTGGTGCTGGAACAACATGGCATCCATTGTCATCACAAGAAGTGATGGTGGCGATGGTGGTGGAAGAACATGGAACGGTTTTGGTAATAGTGTAGATATTGCCGTTAGAGTCAGTTGTCTTTGAACAGGAAACTACGACAGTGCTTGTGGCATTTGCGTAAGTTAGTGTTTCGGTGTAGACGGATGCGGTTTCTGAAGATGGAGCAGAGTAGGTAACCGAGCCGGAGGCAACGGATGATGCACCAGAGTAGGTAACTGAACCAGAAGCAGTGGATGAAGCACCAGAGTAGGTAACTGAACCGGAGGCAGTGGATGAAGCACCAGAGTAGGTAACTGAGTCAGAGACAGAAGTGGAGTTGAATTTACCAGAGGTGGAGACACTAGCTGAAGTGGCTGAACCAGAGGCGGAGGATGATGGGGTGGTGGATGTGGCAGAAACAGATGATGTAGCACCGGTAGAAGCGATAACACCATCGTAGTTTAGGAAGTAAGCATAAGCTTCTGCGAAGAGACCTTCGGAGACACTGAAGCCAGAACTGGAGAAGCCGGTACCGATAGCGAAAGAGAATTGGACGTTACCCTTGGTTGCAGTTAAAACACCGGTTTCGCTGTTGTAGGAGACGCTGACGTCTTGGGTAATGGCAATTTGGTTCTTACCAGTGTAGCCGACRACAGGAATAGGGGTGGTGTTGGTTTCGGTTGGGTCAACGGCTAGAACACCTTCTCCCTTAAAGTTGACAGTTTGACCGGTGAAAGTGTCTGGGTAGTGCAAGTAAAGGTTACCRGAGATAATGTTAACTGTACCATTTCCAGAGACAGGTTCAACAATCACGTAAGTACTTCCGTTGTCTAGATTTATTTCACCRTTGTTCTTTGATCCTTCGTCGTCGTCTCTACGTTGCAGACCTGAGACGGAACCACCGTTTAGAATAGCGTTTGATAAAGAGAAAACACCAGCGTTGGAGTATGGAGAGAAAGTGACTTCACCCTTCTTAGCCTTTGATAGGCTTAGAGAAATGTCACCGGTGCTATCGAAAGAGCCAGGAGTGAAGGAGTAGATGGATGCAGAAGTAGCAGCAGATTCTTCGGCACTGAAGTTACCAGAAACTTCGAAAGTTGCACCTGAGACGTCGAAAGCGGTACCTTCGTAAGTAGCCTCAGACTTTGCTACGATCAATTCACCATCAACCTTTAGATCAGATGTGAAGGAGTACTTTTCACCATCAAGCAAGGTCAGTTTACCACCAGCTGCAACTTCGACTGCTTCTGTTGCAATCACTTTACCAGTAACTGTAAGGTCACCAGAAATTGTAGTAGATGGCAAATAAACAGTACCGTCACTAGAAGAAAGTGAGACGGTAGCGGAAGCACTTGCGGTAGAGGCAGAGGTGATAGTGGAAGAGCTGTTGCCAAAGGATTGACCCAACGCACTTTGGGAGTAAAGGGCCAAAGCTACGGCAGCTTGAAACTTGTTTAAACGATTGAACATCTCTTTTATATGGGCGAGATCTTACCAGAATATTAACAACGATAAAGATTTGCTGTTGGTGGCTTTACCAAGAGACAAGTGTAAACATAAAGGAACTGAGCTAAATGACCGTTAGAATCGAGCAAAATGAAGCGTTTTATATGCTTTTTCTYTCATCTGTATGGCGATCTGAATCATATTACAAGTGTAACTACCGGACCTCCGGCTGTTTGAATCAAACAGGAGTAACGACAATTTTCGTGAGCTAAGAGAAACTCTTATGCAGGCATTTCTACAGGTGTATCTGCAAGTTTATGTGCATATGCGCTAACAGGGTGCCAGTCACTAACAGACGCGGCGAAGTTTGCCCAGCAAGRGAACAGAGACATTTTACGACAAATAGCGACCGAATCCGTCTCCATCGTAAAAAACGTCTGTTTTAGCACATTCTCCAGTTCGAAAACGCGCCAGATCCGGTTCGACTCCGCCAGGT
Organism: Saccharomyces eubayanus; assembly: GCF_001298625.1. Classification (NCBI taxonomy): domain Eukaryota; kingdom Fungi; phylum Ascomycota; class Saccharomycetes; order Saccharomycetales; family Saccharomycetaceae; genus Saccharomyces; species Saccharomyces eubayanus. The sequence continues at coordinate 6,110 of NC_030985.1, forward strand.
ACGACAGCCACAGCAAATGTTTAGGCATATGTGCACAACCTACAAGTCATTGGCGAATTCAAATTGCCATTTGCACTAAAATAAGAATCATATACGACTTCAAGACAAATAACTCGGACAGCCACTCCCAGCTTTCGGGCGGCAAGAAAAATCGGACTCGGTGCGGAAGTGCGAAACTGCACTTTTTTTGTCCCTGTAACGCACGGCTGCTTTTGCTTACTACGACACGAACGCGATTTGTTTCTGTTGAGAGGGGGCTAGCAAGGGCCCTCCTGCGAAGTCCAGGCCCTCAAGAAGCCTGACTTTTCCAGGGATCTCTTTCATAATCACAGACTTCCCCCGCCGTGTATTGTCCGCTCAGATATCGCCGCAGAGAAAGGCACGTTACGCGATCAGGATTGAGCTTAATGAAACAGCCACGCGGTCACAGACGGGCACGTGCAGAGTTCACSTTCCACGGCACAACCTATTTTTCTTTTTTGCAGAACATAGGACAAGACAAGAGCTGTTGGAAGGGGATAGAGGGTGGCGCAGGGAAGTCCTCGAAGTTTTTCCCCCCTTGGCGAATTCAGGAGGCTCTAAAATCTCCAAAGTTATCGGAAACGCCAGCACCTGGTAAACGGACAGCTACTGGACGTGACTAAGCATTTGTGGCAGTATATCCGCGGATATTAAGAACATCTGATTATCTTGTACTGTGGAGCCTGTTCTACTTGACGCGCTGAAACTTTAACACACGAATATAAACCATTGATATCATCTCAATTGTGTGTGTTTTTCTGCATTTGAAGCCGCTGCGTGCTGCCCGTCTATTGATCAGTCTCATCTAATATCTCTGTGTTCCCTTGCACAAGGCATAGGATATCGTACTTGTATCTTCTAACACCGTGAATTCAGACCGACCAGGACCCTGGCTTGAAGCTTGTGCTACATCCGCAACGCCGTTCTCTGGTTTCAGAAACTTTAACTTTGACTCGGGCCCGGCGCTTTCTGAGAGAGAAAAACAGACGCGCCCAAAACGGAAACAACAAGCGAAAACAATGGACCCGTCAAGAATGTTCAACTGTTTTATATCCTCTACATCTCTCGTACGATACCAAATTTACACCTCATCGCAACAGAATACCCTAAGGACCGTACTTTCAACAGTATTATAATATCTTGCTTTTACTCAATACTCTGCCGCAGTCGTGGCTCAATCACAGCATCGCTGCCACCCATGTCCATTATCAAGTTTTGTTAGTGAAAAATCTCCGAAGCACCAAAGTAACGGATCTTAACCTCTCTTAACATGACAAACACGCTTAGATATACTGTGACAAGGCGGCGGCAGATTTTGTTATATATATCCCCGTATTACAACCGATCGGATTCTTTGAAGYGCAGCTACCACATATCTTGCTACGTACCGTACCGTAGCGTAACTGTCATATAGCACTAAAGCCATATCCTTCGTAAAATGAAGTGCGCCAACAAGATCGGCCCTATCAAGGCTGCGTGGTTAGATGTATCTGCGGWGRGRATACGACACTGCTAGTCGTGACACTGCTCTCTTCTGTCTAGAGCATCTCAATACGCGCGCCTGACTAACTAGAGTCAATAACACTTGCACGTCAAAACTCTGCGTTGAACGAATTGTATTACCATGAATTCTCCCAACTATAATAACCCGAACCMTACAGCCAAGATTAGCACGATYTTACTTGAAGTYGCTCAAGAAASGGGAAGSAATTTYYTACAGAACTTACGAACAAGATTTGCCATGTGTCGCTATGAACCCACACAACATGCCTGCATGTGGCCATCTTATTATGACATATCTCGCCTCCTATTCGTACCAGCCGCTATCAAATGGCCTTGGATTTTTTAATCTGCACAACGCAGTCTACTCCTTCGGCGAGAAAACAACCTATTGGCGTCATCGCAAGTAAGGGTGCTGAACTATTTGGCTTTATATATTGCATCTACACGCCACCACGCCTACGTGGTCCACTGCCGCGGCATTAAGACTAAAGCACTATCTAACATACACAGCAGTACCCGTAGTACGAGCGGCCGAAGATACGGGTTACGATCTTCTTCATCTAACCTTCTCCATTTTCCCCCCTTTTTCCTTCCTTTCTGATCTCTATGTGTATTTCTTTCCGACAATAMACGACGCCATTAGTAATCCCTTCGGTGAAGTACTTCTGAACGAAAAKTGAAGATGGTGTGTCAGAAATGATTAGTAATAACAAATAAAAAAAAAGTATTTCAAGAACTATAAAGATTAGAGAAGGATACAATACTTCGGATRYWATCKAAAATCTTACGTTCTTGAGAATTCACATCTCCCTCACGACAAATACAACTTAGCAGGTTTCAACGCAATCCGATTCATCATGAGCAGCCCATCAAAAACAACTTACTTTATTATCGGCGGTAACCGTGGAATTGGTTTCAACTTAGTCAAAACCTTGAGTGCCTCTACAGACAATGTTGTTATAGCTTCTTTTCGTGGATTACCTTCGCTGCCCAAGAATAAACAGTTGGAAGATTTGAAGAAAAGTAGAGACAATATTCATACTGTGCAGCTTGACGTTACCGACGACGAAAGTGTCAATAAAATTGCAGATGAAATTAGGAAAACACCATCATTCCAGGGYATTGATATTTTTATTGCAAAYTCTGGGATCTCGAATTCCTACTATGAGGTCTTAAAGGCCCCAAAAAAGGTTTGGATTGACCATTACACGACCAATGCTTTAGGACCAATATTGACTCTTCAGAAGGTGTACCCTTTGCTTCTTTTGAAAAAGACTAGGAAATTATTYTTCATTTCCAGCSTYGCRGGGTCYATCRMTGSTTATGTRCCAMTTKCTGTTKCTGCYTACGGWCAGTCGAAAGCYGCYTTRAATTTTGCYATAAAGGAACTAAGTTTTGAATTGAARCCTGARGGCTTCACTGYTGTTGCKTTCCACCCYGGTATGGTAACCACTGATATGGGYCAASARGGTTTRGATASTTTTGCGRAAAAAKGYACAGATATCAGCTCWWTMARSKYTWTWAMRSYYRWKRMAMSCGMKYMSRSMKYWKYYWMWKTKKTTRRYRWMWTWWSMMMWRWAYMWMMYGRRRASWWYRKRRAKTWYSWYGRYWRTRAKGRYASYKWYWKWRYTTKYKMRRYKRRYKYARMARWTRKMWSMGKKAWMMYMWWRKWWMTAMAATATAGCWGAATATATGGTAATTTGAGCTCTACGCCCTATTTTTAAAGCGGCTCCTTCACTCAAAGGTCAACCTATTGTGCTGTCTAAATATCTATCTGCTAAATACCACGTAATATGTCACNCTCTACGCCCTATTTTTAAAGCGGCTCCTTCACTCAAAGGTCAACCTATTGTGCTGTCTAAATATCTATCTGCTAAATACCACGTAATATGTCACGTTCACCATTTTACCAGTTTTTTTCGGGGTTCTTTAGAAATTATTTACCTTGCATGAAAGAGATGCTTCTATTTCTATGGACAGCCTTCCTAACACTCAATTGGGCAAAAGACTACCTTCACACAAACCTTTTATCATCTTATTGACAGAATGCAAGGGTTAAGAATATGAGCGATTGAATTGCCCCTACCGCGTGACCGGCCATTCTCTGTGATACCGTTTCTCCCTATCACATTAGAAAAATATACAGTACTGGAATAGCGGAAATAAATCAACAATGAACCGTGCTAACTGCGGCCTGTACTGGTTTTGTTGTTTTGGTTTTATAATTATTATGTTGAACGATATTGCAACAAGAATGAGGTCCGAATCAGAAATATAAAAATGAGTTTACTACGAGTGGATTTTAGTATCAATAAAGCAGTAAATAACGAGAACAGCCATTATGGAAACTATAGATTCTGAAACGCGTCCTCATATCTCAGCATCAGACTGTAAGGTAAAGCATTTCAAGATCCTAGGGTTTATGAAAATGTGTTCTGCAAAAGAACAGCTTATATGATAGACTGCCGACGTTTTTACTGTCTATCAGAGATTATGAGTTTGAGATTATAGTGAAAACTCGTATCTAGGGGCGACTAAAGTAGTGCACTGTGCGCGTTGATTACAACGTTTTGTTATATACTTTTATATAGTTCAGCTGGCGCCTTTGTTATTCTTGGTACCCCAGAAAAAAGTATTAATGGATGTTCGTCGAAATTTGGTCGCTAAGATGACTGTCAATCCCGTACGTAAATCTCTAGAAAGATACTGAAACCGGCTTAAATAATGTGGTCAAATTACTAAACGGAACGCAAACTTCTTGTAGAGCTTAGAAAAAAACCGTTATTAGTGCGTTTGCAGCTAAGGGAATGAAAAATGATGCCTTGTTGAGCTCCCGCACTGTTTCCTTTTTCCTCCGCAGCTATTTTGTCTCAATGATCAAATATTCAAGCCCTTTCAACGTCAATAAATTTCCCTTAGATAGTTTCACGCAAATCCTATAACTGTATAACCATATAAATAATGAAGAATGTTTTTAATCTAATTTTCCAAAGCCTTGATGGATCTAACAGCAGTGGAATAAGCAGAGGCCGGGTTGACACCAGTGACCAGTTTTCCGTCAGTAATGGAGTAATCATCCCAAGGACCAACCGGAGCCAAATACTTCGCACCGTACTTCTTAGCAATATCTTCAACTGTCGTCAAGCCCTTAGTCTTCAAAATACTGTCCAAGCCCAAAATGGTTCCACCCACATCGGTGAAACCAGTTATTGATTTACCTTCAATCAATGGCTTACCTGTGCTTTTATTCGTTAAGCCATCGAAAATAGAAGGACCCTGGCAAACAGCTGCAACAACACCTCCGTTAGCGTAGATATCGGATGCAATATCTTGTAGGTCTTTGGCCTTTGGGTAATCGAACAAAGTACCGTGGCCGGCAGATGCAAAGAATATTTGGTAGTCATCTGCATTGACCTCCTTTGGAGTCTTGATTTTGGCCAGTGCCTTATTGAAATTGGAACTCTTATTTTCGAAATCAATCTTATCTTGGCCGTCTAGGGCCTCCTTAGCCAAGGAATGTTCATCCCAACCAAACTTACCAGTTTCAGATACAAAGTCAACTTCAAAACCTCCTTTCTTGAAAGTATTGAAAGGATGCAAAGCTTCCACTGCGAAGACACCGGTCTTGGAGCCGTCGCTATAGAAGACTTCGTTATATGAAGTGAGCGCTAGCAATACTTTCTTTGGAGACATTGTGAATTTGTTTGAATATTCTTGAACAGTTTTTAGTCAAAGACTGGGTATGAAGGACAAGAATAAGTTAACATTGGAATCCCTTGAATGATAAATGCAAAAACCACTCCCCTTATATATTGAAATTGAAGGTTTATACAAAACTGACATTTTAAGGGCTTCAAACGGAACTGTCCCATCCGCCCCTCGTATTTTTCCGATCCCTTTACGAGACAGTAAAACCCTCTCTCTCCGCACCAAGCTGTTATTAACCGCACATTCTACAACACCAGACACGTATGCTGCTGGAATATCGGCTTGTGACGCCAAAACAGATTTAAACGTTCCACGACAGAGCGGTTTAAATTTCGAAGATTGATGGCAAAGCCTAATCGATTTCTACCGAAACCGAATCAAGGCTTTGCCAACTCGCACAGTGAGCAGTCGCAGCAGCCGTTGACGTTCGTAACCGATTACGTAATTCCACGCCAAGCGGACATCGGACCCTGCAGTTTTTTTTTGCCGCGTTTGTCCCTGCAAATAGGAATCTTCAGCGGTGGAGACGTCTGTAAATGAGCTCTTTCGGACATTTTGCGGCGTAAAAAACATTTCTAATTCTTCGAGCTCCCAGCTCGAGGTTTCATCAGCGCAAAGTCGTTGGCTCATTCGCATGAGCCACACTACAGACTCATGTAAAAATTCATATTACTTTTTAGCACAATTTTGCTGTAAATGATGTTCCAACAAACCATAAGCAATAAGCGTATTTTTTTTCTTTCTGCCCTTTAACGAGCACAACACAGCCTTGACATTTTTTCAAAGAACGCCGAATGAGGAAATAGGGTGTTTTTCATGCTACGTAATATCTCTTTCAAGGTTTGAGCTAGTTAGATACATCACACCTGTAACCTTGTCTACAGCCATATCGGCTATAACGCGTTATCTCCATA
>NC_030985.1:12722-14133 GCF_001298625.1 Saccharomyces eubayanus
CTCTACGCCCTATTTTTAAAGCGGCTCCTTCACTCAAAGGTCAACCTATTGTGCTGTCTAAATATCTATCTGCTAAATACCACGTAATATGTCACTTTCACCATTTTACCAGTTTTTTTCGGGATTCTTTAGAAATTATTTACCTTGCATGAAAGAGATGCTTCTATTTCTATGGACAGCCTTCCTAACACTCAATTGGGCAAAAGACTACATTCACACAAACCTTTCACCATCTTATTGATGGAGTGTAAGGGTTGAGAATATGAGCAATCGAATTGCTCCTACCCCATGACCGGCATATGCAGGAGACCACAATAGTTTCCTGCCTTTTTTTCATGGAGCAGAAACTATTATCGCTGCTGATTAACCGCACATTCTACGACACCGAGACAAGTATGCTGCTAGATTATCGACTTGTGGCTCCAAAACAGATTTTAGACGTTCCGTGACAGGGCGGCTTCAATCTCCAAGGTTGATGGCAAAGCCTAATTAATTCCTGCCGAAATCAAATCAAGCCTTTGCCAACTCGCACAGCGAGCAGTCGCAATAGTTGTTAACGTTTCAAATCCATTACGTAATTCCACGCCAAGCGGACATCGGACCCTGCAGTTCTTTTGCCGCGCCGTCGAAGCGCGTTTTTTTCCGGCAAATAGGGACCCCCGGCAGTGAAGAAGATCCTTGTTAGTTAGCCCCTTTCGGACATTTTGCGGCGTCACCATTTCCCAATCCTGAAAACCCTTGGCTCGAGGACTACATCGGTGCAAATTCGTCGGTTGATTTGCGTAATCCTACCAAGGGACCCTTGTAGAAAGTCCTCTGTCTACTCTTACCTTGATCTTGCGGGAAAGGAGGCTTCAACAAATTAAATAACGTTTATTTGATATTTTTTCTTCTATTTAGCCAGCATAACACGGACCTGACGTTTTTCTACAGAGCACCGAAAGAGGAAAAGATTTTTTTCTTCTATTACGTAATCCCCCTTTCAAGGGGATAGCGGGTTAGATGCACTATTGCTGCAGCCTTGTCTGCAACACCATCGGCAATAACGCATTACAGCTCTATTTGAACACACAACCAGCTCCCCCTTGAGTTATGCCGTTCTCTTCCTGTTGCTGTTGCTGTAGACAACGAAACTCGGGAGTAGGGGTGAAACATTTTGTTGGGAAGGAAACAATGTGGCAGTAAATGATGTCCGACATAAAAAGTATATAAGGATCCCCTTTCCTTGACTCTACTCAGTTCATCTACATGAACATAAAGTTCACCGAAACAGAATACCAGAAAAAATTAAAATGGCAACTAGTGATATTGATGTAAACGAAGGGATGAACAAGTCCTTGGCTGATTTGGTGGCGCCATGGCGCCCCAAGCCGCTTGAAAAGTATTGTATAAGCAACACCAATTTGATAGA
>NC_030985.1:16834-18642 GCF_001298625.1 Saccharomyces eubayanus
AGCCTTCATGTCCTTGGCACTTCATACTGAGCAACATGGTCGTATTAATGTCATTGAGATATAAACACTTGCATTCCCTCTTCTCGATATTGATCGGCACAGATTCAGTCCCGTTGACTTTCGGGTACTGGCGATTTTTTTTTCCACTCTTTCTTACTGTCACCTTACTGTCACGTAGCCATTGTCAGAAAGCTTATCGATTCTTTAGATGAGGGTTTGGAGTGAAGATAGAGCGTGTTGTATTTGTTTGTTTATTAGCTTTAGCATCTATATTTCCAACAAGAAAGGGCATATCAGTCAAGATTTTTTGGTGTTTCTCATCAATACCGTGTATTAGCGTCTCTAACTCTGATCAACCGCCTAATAATGTCACCTTCAAAGGGCAAAGTCGGCACAATCTCGGTTCTTACATCGATCTTGGTAAGCCTGCTGGAATAGAACGTGCTAGAATCAGGAGATACAAAAAATGAGACCAGGAATACGATAGTGTTGAACTGCAACCAGAAAATTGTTCATAGCTTGTCTATTTTCAGAAAACATCAGTTTGTTTTTTTTTCTGCCAATACAGTCAGACCCTATTTCTTAAAGGATCCTGTAATTCCGCTTCGTAAATAGGGTTTTCATTTCGGACTTTTCAAGGAAAGCACATTCCTGCGTGCATTGTCTTCGAGTTTGTAGCAAATCAAGAATGTGTAAACGGCTCTATACTACAATAACAAGTATTCTATGTGTAGAAAAAATCAGGCTTTGGAGTAAAGGTTTTGCCACCTGAGACATACGTCTATAAAGTTTGATTTTCTTAACTGCGTCGGTTATCTCGTCTAACATATGTAGGTACATCCACAAACCTGCGAGATGTTTTTTGAAGTTTTCTCTACCTGTTCATACTAAAAAGACGATGATCGAAAGTAAACGGAGCCAAGATAATATATATTGTTGAAGATAATTTTTCAGGGGTGCACCAGGAAAAATGCAGGTATACACCTTGATTTCGTGTGAACAATTGCTAGGTTGATTCGGTAATAATATCCTGGTGTATATTTTTCCTGGAAATACATGTTTTTGATATCACACTAATCTAGTTTCAAATGATCTATTGATGGGATCATATAAAACCGCTTGTAAATTATAAATTATATATTTTAAGATAGTTAGTTATGAAATTATTGAGAAAAGAATAGGGAAAGAACGTACGAGAGCTTGTATGATACACAGGTATATCATAACGCAGGAATTAATAGTACAAAGAGAATCATTTGTTCCTCAAATAATTGCCAGCAACATGGAGGCAATGAACGCGCTTAGAGCACTATTAGCCAGTAGACCGTTGGCAATACCAGCGTAGCTTGACATTTCTAAAGAAACGGTACTAGATCCTACTACACCGCTTATGGAAGTGCTACGAGGTTGTTGCGAGACAGTGTTTAAGTAAGTAGTTGTATGGTCCTTGGTGTTAGCGGCCCCTGGGACTGAAGCAACACTACTGCTATAGCCAATCGCATGAGCAGTAGTAGTTGGATGTGCTTCAGCATAACCAGATTCTGAAATCGAAGGCACACCGTTGCCGTGGGTCACGGTTTTCGTTTCAGCAGCTTCGGAGTTTACAGAGTTGCCAGTAACGCCGGTGGTAGTACTTGCGCTAACCGTCGCTGTATTGGTTGTTAATGGGCACCATGTGGTGTACACTGTAACAGCGTCATTGACGACAGTTGTGGCCGTAGAAACGATGGCAGGAGAGGTGGTCTCGGAACAGACACCAGACTCGCAGGAAGTAACTGTGATTAAAGTAGTTTGCTTTGTTGGTTCAG
>NC_030985.1:21146-27805 GCF_001298625.1 Saccharomyces eubayanus
CAGAACTGGTTACATCAGAGGTTGTGGCAGAGGTTGAACTGCTCACCTCAGAAGATGTGGCAGAAGTTGAACTGCTCACGCCAGAAGATGTGGCAACGGAGCTGGTTACATTGGATGAGGTAGCAGAACTAATGGTTGTGGCCGGAGTAGAGGATGTGATGGATTCTGTTGTAACCTGAGTAGATGGGACACTGGATGAGCTGACGCCGGTTGGTGTTTTAACTTCAATGATGGTTTCAACCGTTGGTAAACTATTGAGGCCTGTGATAGTAGATGTCTKAGTGTCTGTCGTTGTRTACRCACCRGTCCATGGTTCCGTTGTGGTTGTYAGWATGCCAGTAATTGTGTTGTTTTCGGGATTCGTAACATCACAATTMGCTTGGGCCAGGTTATTGTCAAAAGAATAGACGTATCCTTCATAGTTATCGTAAATAGTASTACCGTTTGGSAATGTCATGCCAATTGGAAGTGTRGCTGAAGAATYAGCATTCGAAAAAACTATTTTCATTGGRTAGTARTAACCWGCATACATGTATWYTGACCCTTCSACATRCYCAWWCTGTTTTCCRACACCATCGACTGTGAAATCRGTTGATGTGGCAGGCGGTTCCTCTTGTGCACAACATCCRAATGCAGTGTCACCCCCRAYTGATAAAATWGCTGARTCATCYACCRTTGGAAAGGYGAATGTGTAAGARCCATCTTCTGGTGGTAAGAAGTAGCCTGTCATTTCTATGGTCACGTTTGTTGGAGTAGTATAGAAGCCAAATAGATCTGAACTCCAATAGGCAGCATCTCGGTCGCAATCGTCTGTGTCACGTTTTGTACTAGCGTAGACCGGTTCGGTTTCAGTGGGACAGTTTTCATCGTAACGCTTACGTACCATCTCGGTAATAGGGGTGGGATCATTACATGAGTTATAGGTATCACAAGGAGTGTTATAGTAAATCGAAAGAGCCGTCTGTCCACTGACAGAGCCCAATTTTTTCGTATTGGCATATCCGTAAGCCATATATGCCGAATCAGTATATGTGGAGTTGTCACCTAACGCATACTCGTAAAAGTTGATATTCATCCCATTTTTCCTCTCGTTTGTTGGCAAACATGCTTCTGTACTCGAAGAAGCAGCATTAGCTAGCGCCAAGAAAGCCAAGAGCGCCGAAAATATGTTTCGATAGATGGGCATTTTAGGTTTATCATTCTGTTTTAACAAAACTTATAAGCTAGATTATCGATAAAGACTCTATACTCAATAAACAAAAGAAGGAGTTCGCTCTTTTTATATGTTTTGTATTCAGTGAAAATGCAACTGGCAGGTGCCTAATGGTGTATTACTACTGTGAAATAATTTGAAAGCGAATCGTCTGCAGCCATAAACCATTTCCAGCAACTTTCCTTTCCTGTCGGCATTTGCGCTCAAAATATAAGGCAAATAGCCCATTTTCATGAAAATCCGTTTGTTGATATCTCCTACCTGCAATAGGAGCAACTGGAGCAGTTTACCAAGCCTCAACAACGGTAAAAAAAAAAATAAAGACTAATAGGACGCCCGCTGCACGATTACAGTCAGACGCGCTTCGGATTATTCACAACAGATGCACGACAGTTCCGCAGCAAGATGTTTGTTTTTCCTCTATCATGTACTTCTGCATCGGGCTGTAGCACAGCTTCTGAGGAGTTTATAAGAATAAAGGGAGACTTAACCCAAACTTTAAAGCTGATCAAAAATATGTGTGTGTGCTGAAGGGGGGTTTCTTTTCTTCTATTCTGCCACCATAAACCGTTACTGATAACAACAAATCACTGTCACTGTCACTGTTACTGTCACTGTCACCGTAGTATTTCCGTGCCTGTGGGAAAAAAAAAAAAGAAAGAAAAAAATGGAAGAAAAAGTTGCAACGCCAAATAGTCTTGTGAAAAATGCATGCTGCGGAATTCCTTAAAGGAGGAAAACTTTTCACAGCTTTAATGTAAAATAAGGTTTCAGCAGTCAGCGATGTGTACTAGTAGGGAATTGATCTCTTTGAAAAAGCCGTGGAAAAGTGACGTCTGCAGTCGAAGTAGAAGCTATTTGAGGGTCCATTCTAAAATAAGAAGCTTGGGTCCAGCTAGAGTTACAATTTCTTCATTTTAAGGGGAAAAAACACGATCGACAACAACACTCTAGCGCAGAACACTCCTTGAATTTGCCGATTATACACAATTAAGGCAGATTTTTTTTTTTTCATTCCTTGTTTTATCGGCTGATTTTCAGAGTAAACGCAACGAAGTAATTTCATCACAAGAACTCTATGTTTACATCGTGGTTAGTGCAAGATATGCCTAACAATCTCCTGGACAGGTGACCACTTATTTTGCGAATATTGCTGCGTTTCCAAACGGGGAAACAACACTGGATGGGTATTCTTGCAAGTAAATCGGCGTTTAATAAAGTTCCGCATATTGTATGCTACCATTGAAGCATATGGTATGACGTAGAGCAGGCGCGCCTAAATATTCGGCTCCTGATTTTGTATACGAAACCCGGCAACGGAGAAATATGTATGAGCCCATACTCCTCAGATGGCTTCGGCGGTTTCGACTATCGCGACTATCGGGCATATTCGGCTGGGAATGGGACGTGTGGATGTTGATGTCCTTGGAAATTTCAGTCGGTTAAAAGAATTTGGTTCTAATCTTACTAGGATATTGACCTTTGACATATGTTCAGGGATATTAACAAAGTTTATAAGTAATGAGAGGGCATGGTCATTGTGCTGTCTATTAAGTATTCAGTTTAAAGACCAGACAGGTGTAAAAAACTATGATCTTCTTCTCCCACTTCGATGTTGCATTAATGGTGTATTTGGCAAAATACCTATACTTGACAAGTCAGCGATTTTAAAAATATTTTACTGGTGGGTACGAGCCGTATTGATTGGGTTCCTAAAGAGTATTATTTAGGTTATCGCACCTTCTTATTGCCTGTTGCTAGTGTCTCTTCATCTTCTGTTTGGGTGTTGGTTCTCACTTGACCTGGCTCACCAGATACGGAGTCATCCTTTCAATAACCTGTAAAAATTGATTAAAGCAGAACAAATAGCTGTATGCCCGGCCTCACTGATGGAGGATCATCGAAGCAGAAAATTTGCAAAATGGATTAATGTTTACACAGAACAGAAATGTTTTACCTTTCTCCTTGCTTTTTATCTAGTCATCATCATAACCATGCACATTACCACTGAGCTTTTAAACCGCTCCTGGGTTTTTCAGAAAGTATCATAACTTGGTAAGACTCAAGTTTCTTACCTTTAACTGTGGCCAAGGTATTTTCTTAATTTTCAGAGCTTCTTTGGAAATCCTTATAGGCTGCTGAGAAGAAAGGAAAGTCGGAAGAAAAAAAAAGTAAAATAAAAAATAATAAATGGCAGTTTCAAGAACTCAAAAATAACATTGTGATGTAGAGAAAGAATAATATCGCTGGCTTAAAGTATGCCGTGAGTGCATATTAGACTGAGTAAGAAACGTGGCTTTTTAGTAGCGGATTATTGTTGACGGCCTAAATGAAAGTGAATTGAAAAACCCCTCTACCGAAAGAGCTATGTCTATGACTTACTATAACTTTTTTTCTTGAAGCAGACTTATATACAAAATAAAATACGTGTGGCAACACTGGGAAAACGCAGTAACTACTTTGAAGACGAACACATCCCATGGTTCCATAGAAGAAGACAATCGGTTCTACCGCTTTACTGGCATTTCTTGCGGATATCTTGATGTGTGTATCTTGAGTAATTAGTATGGCCTAATTGGAAGCGTTTAATCTATTAAATGAATTGACGGCAACATACATTATTTAGGGTACTTGTTTAGCTTATGCTGTTAACAAGTAGGGATATCTCTGAGATCTATTTCACCATGAATAGAAAAAACTTAGTCGGGAAGATTTTTTTGAGAGAGAAATATCATTGCTCTCTTTTTTTTTTGGTATAATGTGCTATGGTATGGGGACAAAATTCACAATGACATCCAAATGTAAAATCAGCCGTAAAATTGAGAAAAGAGTTTATATTGAATATTATAAATGAATCAGATTTAAGATGGTATGTATCTCTTAAACACTGTTCACTTCATACCATGACTTTCGTTTGATACATGATATTACAAATGGCTATGAATTATATTACTACGAGAACATTATCATCAATGTTCAAATAATTTGAGATATTCTAGTTTACATTTTGTATATAGGCAGTTGAAGAATTTATTATAGTAGAGCTGTGTGTGTTTAAATACCTTTAAACTTGTATCAGATAGCTTTCATGTATCCAATTAGCTTATTTATATTTTGGCATGAATATTATTATTCTTTTGCGGTGGAGTCAGACGTTTTTCAAACTATTCAATGGTTTTTCCGCACTTACACCTCAACATTAGACTCAACTGAACACCAAGTGACAAGCGGAAGTATGCATGTGTGAATTACCGCCACTTTTAGGAGGCTCAGCTCGGATACTATTGCGATGAGCACTCCTTTGCTAACTTTCAAACATATAAAATGTAGTACAAATAGTTAGAAAAAGCTTAGGAGTCAAGCCTATGACACAAAATAAGAGCCATTATTGTTTTTCGCGACGCCGCCATCGTCAAAAGATGTATTCTCTAAACGACTGATGACATTTGGTCCATTTTAAAAAACGGTTACCGTATTCAATTCGATCAAGTAATTCCTTGGATAGTCTCGTACTTAAATTATTCGACAAACAAATATTGGACATTGTCAAACAGTGACACTATTATATGCATCGCCATTTTTTAGACCTAGTTTTGTTCCTACGAGTTGATTTTTTTATAACCTCAGGCACTACACAAGTTGATCTTCCGAAATTTTTTTTTTTTAATTGAGTATTTCTCGATTAATATACACCGTTGCTTTATTATGAGATCAACTTTGAATCAAGGGCGATCAATTTGTACTACATTAGCTTTCTTATAAATGAAGGCAGTTGATGAAAACTGCTAAAGCACAATGAAACACGAATCAAAAACTGTTAAAGTATTTTCACCCGATCTGAATTACCATGCGTATTTTTTTCTTAGTTTGAGGTAATGAAGAACAGCCTGAGAAAGAAAAATAGCCTACTTGTGACTCTGAATTTACAGATAGATTAATTCATTGTTACAGACCTTATTTCTGATGTATATATATTTGACTTCACCAGCGTTTTTGACGCGTACTTATGACAGGATGTTCTTGCGGTCAAATGCGTGACTTTATAGACATCTGCGCAGTCTTTTAGGTGATAATTTTTTCTTTTCATCCAATATTAACGATTGAATTCCCATTATAAGCCCTTCGTAACTGAATGTTCCTCTTGAACAAAACATTTGGAGTTGTATTCTTATCCCATTTGTGCTCTTTCTTTTTTCGCAATTCTTGACTCTTTGTCCTTCCCCAGCAGCTTTACCGTAGTCACCATTTTCCATAGTCCTTCGATCAGGCCTTAGACAACTATCTGTTGGTGCCAAATATGGTAACAGACGTGGCGGTAAAGCATTCAAAGTCAATGATTTAAACTGATGCCACACCTGAATATTAATTTACATAAAATATACTAAATGTACGGTTATTTGAGCGTCAGGCCTAAATTATAGAGAGACTACACTCGAGGGCCGATCTGTTGCGCTATCTAAATATATATTTACTAAATATCACACAATATGTCACGTTGACCATTATGGAAGTTCTTTGTGAACAAATTACCTTGCTTGAAAAGAGCGGCTTTTATTTCCTATAGATTGCGTTTCTAACACCCAATTGGACAGTAGGAATCTTCACACATATCTTTCACCATTTTATTGGTGAAATATAGGGGTTATGAACATGGGCGATAGGATTGCTCCTACACCATGACCAGCATATGCAGGACACCACAATGGTTTCCTGTATTTTTTTTTCATGGAGCAGAAACTATTATCGCTGCTTATTAACCGCACATTCTACGACACCGAGACAAGTATGCTGCTGGATTATCGACTTGTGACTCCAAAACAGATTTTAGACGTTCCGTGACAGGGCGGCCTAAATCTCCAAGGTTTATGGCAAAGCCTAATTAATTCCTGCTGAAATCAAATCAAGGCTTTGCCAACTCGCACAGCGAGCAGTCGCAATAGTTGTTAACGTTTCAAACCCATTACGTAATCTATTGTCCGTGTACGCCAAGCGGACATCGGACCCTGCAGTTTTTTTTTGCCGCGTTTGTCCCTGCAAATAGGAATCTTCAGCGGTGGAGACCCCTGTAAATAAGCTCTTTCGGACATTTTGCGGCGTAAAAAACATTTCTAATTCTTCAAGCTCTCAGCTCGAGGTTTCATCAGCGCAAAGTCGTTGGCTCATTCGCATGAGCCACACTACAGACTCATGTAAAGATTCATATTACTTTTTAGCACAACTTTGCTGTAAATGAGGTTCCAACAAGCCATAAGCAATAAGCGTATTTTTTTCTTTCTGCCCTTTAACGAGCACAACACAGCCTTGACATTTTTTCAAAGAACGCCGAATGAGGAAATAGGGTGTTTTTCATACTACGTAATATCTCTTTCAAGGTTTGAGCTAGTTAGATACATCACACCTGTAACCTTGTCTACAGCCATATCGGCTATAACGCGTTATCTCCATA